>NC_142618.1:44325373-44628404 GCF_059453375.1 Lepisosteus platostomus
TCACTTCTTCAGGTGCCAAGGCCTCTGGTTAATCACAATCCTTCCTGTGAGCCATTCCTGGTTCTAAACAGTATACCCATACATCATTGATCCTGGTCATTGGTCATAGTATGACCTATGACATACTTCAGTGTATCTTGTTCAAGGTACCCTATAGCCCACCAAGTCCCAGAGGCAAGTTGAATCCTGGTCGGAGATCTCACTGTTACTCCCACCATACTAGAGCCAAGACGCATTCTCAGCCGAACACATAAACATCCTTTATGACCCTCAAAGGAAAACCTATCCTGACAACTCCTTTCCCTCTGGAATGTTTTAAAGGGAACACTTCAAATTGACACAAAACAAGGATAAATTTGTCAACTAAAAGGGATTCATTTTAGGGTGGAGAATAGGAATTACTTCTGCAGACAAAAGAGCTTTCTATCTAGGTGGCTTAGACTCAAACTCTGGTTTCCTTCAAGAAATGACTGGGTAAACATTTAGGTTTTTAACTTTGCTGTGAAATTACCAAAAAGCAGGATGGGCCAAATGTTTGGAGCCAGAAGCTGTCAGCTGGTAATTACCGTCTCTATTCTGACTCATTATTTTCAAAAGATTTCTTATCTGATGAAATAACTAATTAAACCACCCCTTCGTAAGTCATTCTCTCCTTGCAACCAGCCATTATCATGTACACTTCTCCCCTGCATGTACAGTATGTCATGCTTTTTACATTGAGTTCAGCCACTCCTGGCCATGTACCGGTAGCTGCATAAGTATAAAAAAGTATGAAAAAGTTTACTCATCTGTAGTGCTTAAAAGTGTATTTAGAAACCTCTCTAAAGTGGTCACAGTCCATCTCTTACTGGAGTGAATCTGCCATAACAAATGTTTGCTCTGAAAAATTATTCTATTCAGAGCAAAGGACTGAAGACATTGATTTGCAATTACTGTTGCTGTCTATTTTAATGGAGAGACATTCTAAATCTATTACTACAAGATAATTAGAAGCTGCATTTCAAGGAACAGAAACTATGTGACTGAGTTTGGGCATCAGGAAAGAGCCCAGGATTTTAAAGAGAGCTCCACATTCTAGTAAGGACTTTGGAATAGATACAGTACACCTATCATTTCCTACTTTAGTAGTGACTACTTTCAGTTTTGTACGCCAATACAATCCAATTCCATCTCCACTGTTTCCAGTTCCGTTAAAATCTTGGAATGCAATTTAGTTGATTCTTCTTAGACATTTAGTTCACGCATTCCAAACACAGTCCTAGCTATGATCCATGAAATGTTATCATTTTGTATTAACTGTCTTCATCAATAAGTAGATTTGGTAGTATTCACCTTAACGCACTCCTTCACTCATTCCCCAGTATTCTCCCTGTTTAATCAGGGATGCATCTCAACAGGAAACAACTTGCTCCCTCTATTTCTCCCTCTCTGAGATCAACCATCTGTCTGTAGTTACAGGGAATATTTGTGACTATCACTCTATTGGTTGTGGGAGAATGGTTCGATACCAAAGGTCATCCAAAAGGAGAAAGGCAGACAAATCTAAAGTGCTAGACGAGGTCAAGGTCGAAGGTTAGTTCCAGGTTTGAGTATCCAAAAGCAAGATCCAAAGGTTTTGTCCAAGTGAGGCAAGAAGTTCCTACTTTCTATCCCCTGAGGGCAGCACCTGGTCGTGAGGCAGTGCCTCTCAAGCAACCCTCAAGGAGTCAGGGGAGTCTTCCACTTCCCTTTCTATCCCCTGAGGGCCTAGCTCCCAGTCGTGAAGCAGCTCCTCTCAAAGTGACTCTCAGCGAGTCAGGGGTGTCTTCCTCTTCCTTCCCTACCCCTGAGGGCCTAGCTCCCAGTCATGAGGCAGCGCCTCTCTACCGACTCTCTGTGAGTCAGAGGTGTTCATGTTTTCATGCCCCAGAGGCTGCCAAGTCAGCCAACCCAGTCGGCCACCTGGGTTCCCCCGTGTGGTCCAGGTACTCTTTTCTCTACTTTACTAACCCCTGTTTCTCCCCTTGAACTGTCTATCTTCACTTCCTATAAACCTTGTTGAAGTAATGTTTTATGTAAATGACATTTTGAAATTCTAAGGACAGGATAAAAAACATACTACACATACTAAAGCTGGAAAGTTTTAGTTGCGTTTTTCTCTTTCTAAAATAATTTGGTCAGTTGACTGTGGTCTGAAGTACAGCAGAAAGCCTTTTTTTCAAATAATCAGCAGGATGATTAAGTGAAGATTTTTGCATGTGGGCAGATAAAAAGAGAACTGGTTTCTTTTCACCTTGTCCCTGAAACAGAATTCAGAAATGCTTTCTTGAACTAGCTTTGTCTCTTAAATAATTCACTGTGCTGTTTGTTCTGGGATATGATTCACCTGGATGTTGCTTTCAGTAATTTAATTAAGGATTTTATTTAAAAAATTAATACGGCACTAAATAATTATAATTATATTATTTAGATGTTTTTATTATTGAAATGCCTGCCACATACATCAGAAATTGTAGCATTATCTCTATTTCTACAGAAATAATTTCCCCAAATGCAACAACCGAAATCTAAAACTAAAAAAATATAAAACTAAAAAAAAGTTTTCTTCAGAAAGTGATCCTAACTACAAACATAAAATAAAGTGATGTTTTCACATTGCAGGCAGCATAAAACATCTAAGAAAATTTCCTAATCTTAATATTTTTTATTTTTAACCCTTCACTCTTTTATGGAATGTACAGTACATGGCTATGTATCTGACATAATTACTCCAGAAATGAGCAAGACAAAAAAACATGAGCAATGAGCAATGTTTTTTTTGTATGACTGAAATGAAAACTTGAACTTGAAATGCTGTTGTAAAGAAAATGTGTTGCTTTAATAGAAAACAGCATCTTGCAGCACAGAAGAAAAGCTGATGAAGACCTCAAGGAAACTTAAAAAGATAACACTATTTTAATAGAAACCAATGCCTCCAATCATATTGATTATAAGATACATTGTTTAAAAGAAAGTAGAGTATATTGAACATGTTTGAACAGAATTATTTTTTCTGAGACATTCTGAAATCAGTGAGTGAGGTGGTGCCTCAACAGTTTGAACTTTTGAGTATAAAAATCCACTTTGATTCATTCCTTTTCAGTTCACACCTCATATTATCAATACAGCAATTTCATAGAGTATTAATGTATATGTGACGACCTCAGACAAGTTTGCATGTCATGTCTGCATATTCCTTAAACAACTCAATAGCAGAACATAGTAAGAAATTAATCATATTTTTCAGCACTGGAATTTAAAATGGGCTCTTGGGTAATTGTCTTTACTGTCAAAAATGTGAAATAGTATTTTCTGGACTTGACTGTTTTAGACAATTCTAAATTATTTTACCTGTTTCCAGAGCAACAAGTAAACATTTGTAAACAATTAGGAAAGAAAAATGTTATAACCTAGAGAAATGCTTCCAAAATGACCAGGATCAATAACAATGATACAATTCCTGAAAGTACATTTTCATGACTAGGTTTTATGAAGTGAAGATGTTAAAGTGGAAATATTAGGTTGCCACAAAGCTGGTTATTATATTATTATAGTAAAGCCTAATAGAACAATAGGAACCAATACAATTGTTTTAACAATTCACATGCTTTCTGTTTCCACATAAAAATCACGCTCTGACTAGACAAAGACCAGAATGATCTTAAAAAAAATATTAATAAAATATTTAATAAAAATAGTCACAAATTGTAATTTGTGTCATGTCTAGAATTTGTTAAAATAAGTATTTTAAAGCTAAAAGGCTGATATCAGATGAAATTGTACTCTTGTAGTTCATAACAGAATATTTCATCATATGTTTCTTCATACTTTCAATGACTTTTTTACACAATCACCTACTGTAGCTCACAAATATCTAATCAGATTGCTGCTTTTAAAATATCTTATCCTAATTAATCTTAGCTAGACTGGTTTAGTAGATTTTATTACCATACTGTACAATTTAAATGATAAGGCAGCATTGAGAAACTCAAATAATCTGAAATGATCTCTTACCTTTCTGTCCAACAACTCACAGGAACAGAGTCTACTGTATCGTTTTCTTGCCTCAAATGTCTGTGAAACACAGCCTACAATTTCACCTATACAATATGTTAAAAATGAAGATGCTAATTTTGAAAGTGCCTAGACAAAAAAAGCTACAGAAATAGTACTTCCTGTTACTTCTTGATGTGTGATGTATTTGAAATGAAAGAAAATGTGCAGCCTGCATCTATAACAGCTTAACATGCTTGTATGTCATTACTTGTCGCTACCTCTTTGAAGAATACAGTGAAAATACCCTCATGCTGAATTGAAAGTTTCTTTTGGAGAAGCCCTCTGTTTTATTTTCGTCAGACTCTCAGCAAAGCCAGGAACCTGCCTGGACATTTGCTTTTCTTCTGTGGGTGGTTAATGTGAGTTCCTGAAGCCATGTTACCAAGTACAGGGATCTTCCAGTGTTTGCTGTGGGGTTTTTTTTGTTTGATTTAAAAAATGGAGTTTATAAAAAAATTGTGTTTGTCTGAGTAAAAAACCCAGAAAAAACTTAGAAAAAACATAATAATAATACTTCAGATGTACTGTAATGCTTCATTTAACATTCTCTAGAATTAACTTCCTTTTCCTGTGTAAAACTCTGTATCTAAGATTGGTTTACATAGTTATTAATCAAAATTTACAATACAGTACATATACAAAATTAAAATTACTTAATTCAAATCTGCTTTGCAAAGGGTGGGTTTCTTTATTTAAGAAGTACGTGTACTGTGGCCATAAAATTATTACAGTGAGCACCGGTGGTATGTTTTCTTTACCTACAGTACATTCACCTTTCTCACCTGCCCCTGCTGCAAGGTGAAGTCCAAGCTGTCTTATCTGTGATGTTTTGAATGTTCAAAGAAGCCATAGAAAAAAGCCAATTCAAGGTAAAGAACAATTCAATAACAGAACGACCAAGATCAAAATCAAATTTTGAAAACTTGTGAAACTAAGACATTTATTTTAGTACTATTTTGTCTAGGGTCATTTACAGGGTTATGAGAAAGATTTTAGATGAGAAGCATATTCAGTCAATTTTGGACTTAGTTTGCAGAAGTTGCCATATGAGAGCTTAAATTTTAATTTACTCCTTACATTCACTTCTGGTGGAGTTTCTAGCAACGTTTGGGCCTCCACGTCTTGGCTAGGAAGCCTGTTCCACATACACACAACACTTAAAGCTAGGTGGTAGACACCTAGCACAGCTTGGGTTCTATGGTCCAGACATTGTAGGGTTGTCTCTGGGTCATGTCACCAGCTGGCTGCAATTGGGATTCCCCAAGCAGTCGCAGAAAATTGTCTGAGTGCCTCTGAGGACAGGGTGAGATGAGTGAACTCTTTGGCACAGTGAACTCTTTGGCCTCCAAGTTTGCTTAGTGCTTGCAGGGAGGTGGTGCTGTTAGTGGGAAGCACTCCTCCCCCCATCACTACTGGACCTCTGGTACAGGGTTATGTTTTTTGTAAAGGTTAAATGCTAAAAGATAAATACTTTTTCATCTCTGTGTGTAGTCATCATGGGATTATTAGCTACACTAAGAGCCACAATTTGAAAAACACACAACTGGCAATTCCAAATCTCATGGGCGTAGTTTCCAACTGTAAAAACAACAAGAACTGCTGCTTATCCCCTCAAATTATATGAACCTATAAGAGTTGCATTACAGCTCTTTTGCGAGTCTCCTTAAGTGTATTATATCAGTCCTGATCTCACTGATTCTGTCCAAAAACCAAAAATTAAATTTTAAAACCTGACCATGCACGCTTCACAACATGCCTAGAGAGGGTGGCCACAGGTTAGGCAACCTGTGTGAGAAGCGTTGTGTAAAAGGTGTGCCCTGGGACCAAGATATTTTGGCACAGGAGGGTGAAAATGGGCAGGAATCAGAATTTGAACTCCTCCCCAACTTCTTTTTTAAAAACTCCATAGTTGTGCTTATCAGACACTCCCCTGGATGGCAGTGAAGTGACAGTAGGAACAGGACACCTCGCTAACCCAGGTGCTACTCGCAGCATAACCCACTGCACATGACCTGGCTTGACTGTGGCTGGATATCCACGCCGTGCCCTCCCACTGACTCATGAGCTAGACGGCCAAGGCAGCTGTTTGCCTTGATCCTGCCTGCTTCTATGGAACACCCAAGGCAAGCTGGTGGATGCTAAAAATCCTGGCTCTTGACACCGCTATCATACTGGTGCACACGTGTGGCCCTGTTTTTAATTACAATGTCATTGTTTCCTATTAATGCAGTTGTCTTGTGTTCTTCCATTTTATTCCTTTCGCTTCAACTTTTGATCTAAAAAGCATGAATGCTTATTTATTTTGGTAAGGACATGTTGTTTGTTTGTGTTTTGTTCATAATGTTCTCAAGGGCTTTCCAAAATCCCATCAGGACTGTTGTGTTATGAGGTCTCTTGCCCTTCCTGGTTTGAATGCTACACAACCTACTAGTATAGGTCCATTTTGTCAAGAAATGAGGCCAGCACCACAAAATCAGACAAGCAATGCATTGGACAAGACTCCCTATCACTTTTGTACTACCATTTCTAAATGTCTAATAAATAAGCTCCAGGTCACTAACTCTCTGAAAGGATGTGCAGGTGATATCTTGCTGTGTACTAGTGCTACAAAATCCAGATGTAGTCAGCTCTCTTCAATTATTTCCATGCCCTGACACATCTAGGTCTCAAAATACTGTTTTTTTTCCCAGATATTCTTCCTCCATCTGGTCCTGTGAAAGGCTATAATCTCCCAGGAACTGAAATCAATGATGCATTGTTTGTCTTGCTTTTACCATATCTTTTATGCTGTTCTACTTTGAGGTCATTGACTTGAATAAACTAGAAAATGAGAATAGAATAGTGTTAAAAAATCTGGTGTTAAGCCCGGGCAGGTTCGAGCTCTCAGCCACTGGTCTCCTCAGAGATCGGTCACATTCACATGACCCCACCAGACGCTACACACACCAGATTCAGCAGGCTGTCCCAGCCACCTCCTGTCCATTAAACTTGACTGTACAGTAATTAAGCCCTGTACCACTGCACTCAGTCTTGCTTTGCCCTGACCTATGTTCTGGGTTTCAGTCATGTCTTGTTTTCTGGTAATCCTATGCAATCCTGCATCCTTTTCCAGTCCAGGTCCTTCTTATCTGGTGGTCTGTGGAGTCCTGTTCCTGTTTCCGGCCCGATCGTGCTTCCTGGTTATCCTGTGAGCTATGTCGTTCCTTTCCTCCTTGTACAGCCACCTCCTTCTCAATAAACCAGTCTGGTCCCTTCATTACTCAAAACACAGCAAACAATCTTCCATCTGGCTGTGGTGTAACACCTGAAGTTTAACAGCTGGACAACATGACAAATCCAAAGGAACAGATGGCAGATCATAGCTTTGTTGCTTGTAGTACCTGACTGGGATAGAACACAGAACACTGATGACGATGCATCTATCCTATGATCATATGAATCTGGAAAATTTTCCACAAACATTATGCAAGAGGTCACTTTTTTAGTCTAATAGAGAAAAGTAGAAGTGATGACTGCATGGTAGACCATCCGTTTGGTTTCAGTTTTGTTGTTGTGATCTTCAGAAACCCATTTTCTCAGATGTGCACTTGCAGATTTCCTGCAAAATCACAAATCTTTATTTATATTAGCCTTCTGTTAAAAAATAACTTGGGAAGTGCTCTAAATCCTTCAGACACACATTGTGATTCCAAACTGATGGTGTATACGCATTTGGAAAATGCCTGTTAGGATCGAAGTCAAGCAGTTGGGTCAGCCCTGAACGTGAATCAGATCAGAAACAGTAGTGAGGCGAATCATCTTCCTTTATCCTGGATGTGCGCAACAGGAGCTCCATTAACCACAGGAATCTCAAAGAATAGGAGCAAACACCTGCCATTAAATATTCTTTCAGATGGGGGTGGCTGGCTAACTATTGCCCACCTCTTCTGTAACTTTCTATCCCTAATTGATTAATAAATTGAGCAATGCAGTAATTGATCATCATTTCAGCATTCTACCAACTCTCCTAGATTGCAACAGACAACACCCCACAGTCCTATAATAATACCATAATACTCCTGTAGCCTTCCTCATCTTCATCACAGGAACCATAATAAGTAATAAAATAAGGAAGCTACTATGGAAACGCAAGGACTCAGGGCTGATGACCCTGGTGTCCCTCACTTGAATCTGTATGGGTTATATACCCCCTGCTAGAGGTCCCCTGCAATGAGGTTCCAAAGAGGC
This sequence comes from Lepisosteus platostomus, assembly GCF_059453375.1. NCBI lineage: Eukaryota > Metazoa > Chordata > Actinopteri > Semionotiformes > Lepisosteidae > Lepisosteus > Lepisosteus platostomus. Next base: position 44,333,675 of record NC_142618.1, read on the forward strand.
CAGTTTCTTTTAGTCACAATCTATATGATTTGTTATAACCATCCACCAAGTCCCTATAATCAAGATCCACTTAACATCTTCTAGGCCTTCTTGCAGGAATGGGTATAATGCAGTGAGAGTATTATCAGCTTTCATTTAACTTTCATATTATTTGAAGCTGATGCAGAAGCAATAAAAAAAGGACAGGCATTTTACATATATAAAAGTGAGGCAACGCTAGAAAAAAATGATCATCAGTAATCAATTAATAAATCAATTTTAGTGTTGATCAATATTAATGATTAGATTATATGTGAACTGACCAGAAAATGCCCCTTCTTGCTGATGAACATTAAGGGACTTCTAAATGTTGTTCAAACAAAATGTGGAAAATTACAGGTTTATTCCAAATTGACTACATTTAAAATGTAATTTTACATTTTCTCAAAGTAATAAAAATTCAAGGCTTCGAGTCTCCTAAAAGGCTGAATCAGCTCCCTTGAGCTGAGGTTTATCCCTTTGATTACAGGCTGGAGTCCAATGTCACCTTGCTGACTGTGACTGGGATTGCCCCAGTGGCTGAGTAGCACTGAGGGTAAGTTGTTTCTGGCCAGATAGGGCTCTGTCATGACTCATACCTTCTCTCATAACCACCCTGACATTCCCACGCGTGCTAAACTCCACACACGCTCATCCAGGAACTAATTATCCAACCACGTCTCTCTCTCTTCAATATTTAAGCACTCTTCACCGGCTTACCTACGCTCACTATTGGGAAGTCTACCACAACTTTCTCTTGTGCGCTTCAATATTCTCGACCTGACTCCTTTCACTACCCTACCTGGTTCTTCTACTTTTGACTTCACTCTTGCCTAATGACTTGGATTTGGAATATTGGATACTCCCTTCCTCACGGCTTCGCAAAGGGGTCCAACAACTCACCCCTTTCAGAAACCCCGACAGGCTCTTTTGAGTATCATGAGACTTCCTGAGTGCTCGTAGGATTGGGGTGTCAATGCGGGACCTGCCTCTCCTCAAATTGCCTCTGAACCTTCATAAGTGTTGTAAAATTGCCTATTTAAAAAAATATTTTTGGAGTTTGGTCATTGATTTGACCTTTAAAATTAAATTTGCACATAATATCAGACCTCCTGTATGTACAGGAACATATAAAAAAAGGTTTAAAATGTAGATCTTGGAACAGAAGATCCCAGCATGTTTGAAACATGTTTTCAGGGAAGGTAACATTCCTCTTTTACTCTATTCTCATCTGGTCACGGTTGTGAATATAAATCATGAACAAAATGTGTTTTTGTGTTTCTTTGGGATTCAGTTAAAACCAAAAATATTTAAAATTTAATTATACAGATAGCAGAGTTGTGCCAACAATGGCGCCTTTAGCTGGATTAGCTCTCAGCTACAGCACCTGCTGACTTATCTTCCTGAGCCAATGAAACCAAGCAATTATTCTGCCGAGTGTCTCGCCATAGATTTAGAATGAGCCTTCTGAAACAAACTCAAGTAGGCTCTTCGGGACCATCAGATCCAGTTATTTTGAATTTCAATTAAATCTGTACAAAAAATCACTAATGATTTAACTCACCTCAATTCTATAAGCACCTTCTAAGTGATCATAAGCTCTTACCACTTGTTCATACTATAGGCATAGTGCATCGTTCTATGACTGTTGAAGTCCATTAGAACTACAACACAGGCCTTTGCAAAACCTTTTTTACAAAGCCAGTGCTCACAGTTTCACTGCTGTGCTGTGAGGTTGATGTGAATCCGTTAGTAAGGATTAACTTACACCAACAGTGGCAAAGTTAACACGTGCTGTCTGAACCACAAACATCATGGTGCATAGTGTTGGTTTATGGGGATGAAAGCCACTCACTGGAAACACATTGATCACTGTTTCCAGTTGATAGTCAGTGTTCAGGTTTTTGCAGCTGCTGAATAATCAAAATAAAATGCTAAAATATTATGATTTTAATAGTTATTGGAATACAACAAACACACAGCCTTAAAGGTTGTACACGAAGATATAAATAATGTGCAAAACAAGCAATAATTTAACATTGCTTTTACTATTCATACAATCTTAAAATGTTAGGTGTGGATTGCATTGAAATTGTAACCAATTACTTTAAACATATCACATAACTACACCATTGAAAAGTCACATTTAGTACAATCAATAAACTATATAGGGCTAAATGCATTCTGATTAACATGAAATGTGTGTAATGTGTTTACATTTATACAATTAGTTTGAGAATACTGCAGTAAGTATCATGACTTTCATAATTAAAGCAAAAGTGAAATAAAATAACATGCATTTACTTTACAATGTAACCAAACAGTGTCAATGTTTTAAATCACTACAAGGAACAAAGCTGTTCTCTTGAAATTGTGTTTCATTGCAAAGGTGTTGGCTGGGATTTGTTGGCATGTTTTGCTCTTACTTCATGTGCATGGCCAGCACATTTTCTTCCTTTTAAATATAGGAATCGCACACTCGATTCAAGACACCCACATTCTAAACTAATCCCCTCTATTTTAATATGCTTACATCTTAGAAAATATTACACACTGCCTTACGTTATTTAGCTTTAAATATCATGATATTTTTAGTTACTATTTAGCAAACGGTAAAATTAAGTACACAGTGCCTTTGAATACAGGGCTTACATTGTGCGATGATCCTCCATCCTATTTATGTACCTCTGTAAAATGCTGCATCAGAGCATTTTAAAAATAAAGATACATGGCATAAATGTCCTATAGGTCTTAGAGAAGCCTCATGATGGCATCTCGGGGCAGTCTTTTACAAAATGTCACCATCTTTTGAGTAGTATTCATGAGAGGTAGTATTCATTTTTTATTAAAAAATAAATAAGAGGTTTGGCTGCTTAGAGGTTCCCCTGTTCATGAAGCAATGGAATTTGGTGCACATGAAGATGGGACCCTGGTCTGCAATTCAGTTTTCAAATCTCACACTTTTAACAAACTCTCAGATGCAGATTTTATATTGTTATACTCGTGATAATTTACTGAATGTAAATTTACTGAAAATGTTTAACACATTCTTTTTAAAAATTATAATGCTAAACAGTCTGGGATAGTGGCACTGTGGTCCATATTGCTTCTTTGCAGCGCTGGGGTCATAGGTTCAATTCCTGAGGTGCTGTCTGCATGGAGTTTGTATGTTCTCCCCATGTTTGAGAGGGTTTCCACCAGCTTCTCCAGTTTCCACCTACAGTCCAAAGACATGCTGGTAGGTTGATTGGCCTCTAGGAAAACTGGCCCTGGTGTGAGTGTGTACCTGTGTTTGCCCTGTGATGGACTTGCATCCAGTCCAGTGTGTATCCTGCCATGTGCTGGGTGAGGCTTCGGCTCCCTTGTGACCCTATATTGAATAAAGTGATTTGAAATGGATGGATGTACTGCTAAGCTTCTGGTTATAGATTGCTGTGCAAGTAAAAAAAGAAGGCATTGTAAATAATAATAAACCTGTAGTTCAAGTTTAAGTTTATTTGTCATTCCAGCCATATACAAGTATACGCTGGAACAAAATATCGTTCCTCCTCATCCACGGTGCAAATACAGGCAGGACAGACAGGACACTGACATAGACATTGTAGACAGGATACACATAGTGCAAAGTGCAGATAGTTCATATTACAAGGCAAATACATAATGCAATATACACAACACACTGGGGGGATTTAAACCCTGTTTCTGGAATTGGGGTGGGTGCAAGCAGATTCCAGCGTGTTGAGGAGCCTGACGGGATGAAGCTGTTACAGAGTCTGATGGAGCTAGCCCATACACTGCGATATTTTTTTTCCAGATGGTAGGAGGGCAAAGAGTTTATGGGAGGGGTTGGAGGGGTCATCTACTATACTGGAGACCCTGTGTAAGCAGCGTTTGTGATAGGTGACAGAAATGGAAGGGAGGGAGGCTCCAATGATCTTTTCAGCTGTTTCCATAATTCATTGCAGGGTCTGAAGTGTTGCAATTCACAAACCAAACAGTGATACAGCTGGTCAAGGTGCTCTCAATGGTGCTTCTGTAGAACGTGGTAAGAATGTATTTAATAAATAGAATAGTTTAAAAACAGAAGGACACCCACTTTCTGAATGCCCTCTCTAAACTGATGTTCCCTTTCTTGCAGTTTCACTCCTCCCTTATTAAATCAAACCACTGCCTGAATTTGAACTAGCAGATATCTCATTTTTGTTTAGACATGAACAGCAGTTCAATTTGAAATAATCTGAACATCCTTGGCAATGCATCTATGTGGACAGTATCTGCATTCGAAAGTGAAGAGTCAATCCTCAAACATTAATTTAATGGAAAAAAGACTGGAGTTAAGCATATAAAGTTAACATTTTGGTTAAGTGGTGTCCAAGTGGTTTTACACTTATTCTGCGTGCGCCACATTTTGATTGTCGTGACATTTACTTGCACTTCTCCATGCAATAAACCTGCCTAAATAGTACAATGTGTAGGAGAGTTTAAAGTTCCCTGGGTTTTTTATCTTGCAAAGTGGTATAGACTTCACCCTTACCTTTTCCAACAAACTGCTCTATTTTGATTTTAAGTGAAAGCAATTTAGGCATTACTGAAGATGCTAACAGGAAAACTATATGGTTAATTACTGCTATTTTTACTTCAGATATATGTCTGCAGATTTACACCTAGAACCACATCCTGTGTTTTTCATGTGTTCTACCATGCTATGTATTTTTAAAATATTGATTCTAATCTTCTTTGCCCTGTAACTAAAAAAACATTAAAGCAAATTAAACACAACAAACCTTTATTGATGCCAATTACATGCTTTCACTCTCTTTCACTCATGCTTTCTGTCCTTTTTGGGTAAGCTTTATCAAGGATCTTTGGCATCTGATATTTATGATGTTATTTTTAAATGTTATCAAGAAACAAGAACAATTTCTCAGAAAGTAATGTACCTTGCATAATGAGAACTACTTTTCAAAATTTTAAATATAAGCTTTTGTTTTTGGTGTACAGATATTAACAAGAGACATAAAAAAATTCAAAATATCCTTGGAGTAGATATTATATTTAAAATGTTGAAAGTCGAGTCTGCTCTCTGCTTTCTCTATACATTATATACATCTGTCCATTTTCTAATGGCTTCTTCCAGTTCAGGGTTGCTGGAGGAGTTGGAGCCTATCCTGGCAAGCAACAGTTCAGCAAAGGATACACCTTGGATGCGATGCTAGTCAACCATAGTGCAGACAGACACAAACACAGTCACACACCTAAGATAGGGCCACTTTTCCCAGAAGCCAATGAACCAGCCAGTATATCTTCAGACTGTGGGAGGAAGTCTGAGCACCCAGTGGAAACCCACACACACACGGAGAGACTATACAAACTCCTCACAGACAGCACCCCAGATCCAGAATTGAACCCAAGGCCATAGTACTAAGAGGCAGAAATGCTAATCACTGTGCCACCGTTTTGCCCATTCTATAAAAGTATACACAGTCATGAATAATAAGAAAGGGAATTTATTTCCAGGAAGACAGTCTGGAACGGACGTTGCTGTCATCACACGAGGGAGGTGAGGCTATTCAACGATGAAACTGTTAACCTTAGTTAGGGGGCCTCATGCAGAAAGTGAAGGAGTATTCAGTGTTTTTTTTTTTCATTCTGTTTGGGCCTACATACAACCATACATACAACCATGTATGTAATCAAGGGCATTAAAAGTCTGTTATGAGAGGGGGAGAGAGGCAACGTGTGTGGCACAGACTGGGGTTCAGCAGAGCAGCAAGACCATGGGGAGGCAGGGAGGACTCCCTGCCAGGCCCTGCACAGTGCAGAACCCCAGCTTGCCCTTTATGCCTCCCCCACGGGACACACACACACTCTTGGCAAGGTGCTGCTGCCCAACTATTTGAAATAATAGTGAAATAATTTGAAATTATTAGCTCCCCAACTATTTGAAATAATTTGAACATCCTTGGTAATGCATCTATGTGGACAGTATCTGCATTCAAAAGTTAAGAGTCAATCCTCAAACATTAATTTAATGAAAAGAAAACCTGATCACCCAACGGAACGGATGGTGGCATTGGAGGGGTTCTCCATTCTACTGAAATGGTGGAGCAGATGGGAGCATAGTTGCCAGAGATGAAGCTTTGTGCTTATGATGATTGCTGAAAGGATGTACAGTTGAGGTACTGCTGTAAGTAGAGAGATGAGCAGCCTGCAGCTGTGCAAGGCTCTAGGATGGTGCTTTGGTGCACCAAAGAGTCTCCCTTGATTTAGCACCAGTAGATGAATGCTAGAAAGCATCTTGCGTTGAAGAGAGTGGGCTCTTTCTCTGTGGACATCTGCTTTCTGGAGGCCAAGAGCCATCCCTCCCTTGTCAGAATGCCAAACAAGGAGCTTGCACTGACGACCTTCATGTGGGATCTGATGCCAATGGCATTGCACTAGCGGATACTTTCTTCATGTCCATCTACCTCACAGATGTTGAAATCCCAGAGAGAATAGCTGATAGAGCATTGAAAGGAGCGGGAGGGTGAAGGGTTGAGAGAGAGAGTGTCCCGTAACCGAAGTCCAAATCGTTAAGCAGTTCCGTGATAAGAAGGAGGGCAGAGATCCGTAAACCACAGTGTCGAGTCCGATAACCAAATCCGATCCATGAGGCAGGTCCGTAGTCGGTGGGAAGGCAAAATCCATACTCCAAAGTAGTGAGACAATCAAGCAACGAGAGGTTTAGCTCAGGCGAGTAGAACTCAATAGTGAGCATGGAGAGGTGCAGTAGAAAGGTCTAAGTATAGAAAAAAGGGGAAAAGAAGTTGGATAATAGGTTAAATGTGGTGAACAGAGCACGTTGGAATGTGGCAGTGAGTGCGTGGTTGCGTGGAGACTCTGACAGTACCCTGCCTATCCTCTGCAGCCTTGCTGGAAAAGTCTCCTATTCCCTGTGCCTCCAACTTGTAAGAAGCAGTTAGAGAATAAATGTATTTACTTTATATAACACAGGTACTAACATTTAAATTGCAACACAACATCAGGATCTGCCAATTCACACCTACAGTAGATACTGTAACATATGACATATGTTATATGACATAAAAAAATCTTCTTCTCTCCTTCTACTCTAATTCTCTGCTGGTTTATTTTAAGTCAATTTGTAGCCGTCTCTGGATTTCAAAGGCCTGCCAGCAATCTGTTAAAAGAAGAGTTTATTAGATTTGTAAGTATTTCGAATTATATTATCCCTGAAGCCAACTGGAATAGTTCTGTAAACTTGGAGCAGAGCAGCTATGATGTAGCCCAAGAAAACGTCATAAAATACATTAGAATATATAACAGATTTCTGTTTTCTTATTTGAGTAGATCATTTGGAAGGCAGGGAAAAAGTAGTGTTTGGACATAAGAGAGATGATGTGTGTGTCTATTCTTGAAACCACTTCAAAAGTTTAGAAACTCCAGATCTGCATTCTCACATTTTACAGAACATTTAAGTTAGTATGAAATTTTGCCACTGAGCACACCAAAAGAAACAGCATTTCAGTTTGCTCATTCATAAAAATCTCTTCTAAAAATCATCCATCCATCCATTTTCTAACTGTTTTTTCCAGTACAGGGTTATAGGAGAGCAGGGCCCTATCCCAGCAAGCAATGGGCCAAGTCCATCACAGGCCACACAGAGACACAAACATAGACACACACACATTCACACCAGGTCAATTTCCTAGAAGCCAATTCACCTACCAGTATGGCTTTGGTCTGTGAGCTGTGGACAGAGATCAACCAGTAAAAACCCACAAAAACACAGGGAAAACATACAAACTCCATGCACATAGCACCCCAGGGTGCTAACCACTGCAACACCATGACGTCCCTTGTAAGACCTTGCTTCTGACAAGTACTGGTGAGGTAGAAGTTCAGGTAAGTACTAACAGGTTTATTTAAATATAGTGCATTGAGTCTGTGTGCAAGTATTTACGTATGTAAATTGCTATTGCTTTTCAGACTCATTTTTTCTTGGTCGTGTGGTTTGGACCAGTTGATCAGTAGTCCACTGTATAAATTCGTGTTCTGTTTTCTGCTCGATCCCTTGTCATAATAGTGCCAACAACACACTGGCTCAAATTCCCATTTTTTTCATTTTTAAATGTTAATGTGTTAATTCTCTCTCCCTCCAGAGGAAGAAGCTGTCCAGCAACAATTAAAAATGTGTGAAGTCTTTAGGTTCCACTCTGTTATAAGTTTCTGTAAATACTATCTGAGACTTTGACAGATGGTGATTACAAGAACCTGCTGATGTTTGAGCAGCCTGCTTAGGCACAGTTCATATTAACCAAATATCTTTTAAGGGTCATGCTCCACCTATTGACACAATTCAGTACAGCATGTGTATAATATGACTCATCAGCTTTAAGCCTGTTACATAAGGTGACATCACCCACTTGGAACACAAATAGCACTGAATTTTCCCAGAGCAGGAGACCAGTTCATTTAGCACATGGGAATTATCCGCTGTCATGGGAGTGGCACTTTGTGGCACTGAAACTGTAGTGCCCACGGTCAGTCATGGATTAGTTCTTGGCATGGACATGACTGCTCTCATCATACATTCTTACATAAACCTTCAGAGCTGCATTCTCCAGGCCTGATCTCAGCAAGTCCTAGTCAATTATTATATGTAACCTTAAATCACCTTTTTTAAAATATTGCTGACTAATTAAGCAAGGAAATTGTTTCATTAAGGAAACTCTGGTTGAAGGATATTTAGGGTTATTAAAATGTATGTTCTTCAAATTACTTAATATAACAAATCCCTGTATTTTATGGTCACAATTAAAATATTCTACATCTTATAATTGATGATTTAATAGATATTTATAAAACCCACTAGACTGGGCTAGTCAGAAGCATGGAAGGGAATCCCTGTGATTAATAGTGTCATGATGTTTTATGGTTGTTAATACAACAAACATCCTACAGTGCTTTGAATGAAAAATAGCAGCAATACATTTACTGGAACTGGCTGAATTTTACATGCTGACTAATGTTCAAATAATCCTAGGTAGCTAAGAAATGAGCAGTAGTCAAGCAATGAATCCTCCTATATATTGATCACGTCTATATAGTGCAGAATCCATGTACCTACATATATTGAAATCAGCTAGAACTTTTTAGCTATGCTAGCCCCTGTAGATCCTTTAAGTTTGTTAAAATGACCCAATATTGATGTAGATCCTTTTCTAATATTCATGTTAAAAATCTTCTGTTATAATATTTAATTCATTTTGATGTATGAAATATTCATTTAGCATGTTAACTCTTTTGCGATGTTTTATTAATAATCTCCTTTTATTTCGTAAACTACCTTTGTCTTAATAATAATCAGAAACTTTATTTTTATACAGGGCCTTTAAAAGTGGCTTCTCAAAGAGCTTCACAGAACAAGAAAAGGAAAAAAAACATTGAGAGAAGATGGGGTGTAAGGAAAACAATAGGAAAGTCAGGGGGCACACAGAACCAGTTAAATAAAAGCCCTTCTAAAAAGGTTTTAAGTCTAGTTTTGAAGGAGTTTAGGGAATGTGACTCTGATATCCTCCGGGATAGAGTTCCAGAGTTTTGGGGTATAGAACGTAAAGGCCCTGTCACCCATAGTGTGCAGCTTGGGGGACAGGCAGGAGACCAGAATTAGACAAGCGGAGGTTGCAAGATGGACTAGAATTTTAATAACTCAGACAGGTACTGAGGTGCCAAGCAGAGCCTTGTAGATGAGCATCAGGATTTTGAAATGAACAGACACCTGACAGGAAGCCAGTGCAGGGACTCAAGGATGGGAGTAATGTGATCACCTGCTTTATACCTTTCACATTTTTTTTACTGATGTAGTTAGTTTTTATTACTAAAAAATATTTTTGCAATGTTCTTTTAGCTCTTGTAAATTCTGAATGGCTTAGAATTTTGGGGCCTTTTACACAGTCCATAGAACAATCTCTTCTCTCTGATCTTTCTCTTCATTTGCCCATTGTCCCATTTAAGGACATATTTGTCTAAACTCGGAGTTCATTGTTTAAGTAGAAGGGTAGAAATGGGAATGCAAACCAGACTGGGAGACAGGAGGGGTTTCTTTAAGCTTCAGGGACTCAAAAAGTATACAGTCCAAATAAGTATACCAAGCTTGGTCTTAATATAGTCAATAGAATAATTGGTGTATGACCTGATAAAAAAAATGATAGCACTTGTTTCTAGTACTTTGCAGGTGTCCCTTTCTGGTTTTCAGTGAGAATGAGCATAGTCTTGATTTCCTCCTCTGCCATGAGTGTTTGGGTACCAGTTGATGAGTGATCTGCCCTCTTGATGTACTCCTGTTCTCTCCACACCTTGAGTGAGTGTACATGATGGTCTCTTGGCTGTAACTGGTGTTGCTGAGCCAGAAGATCATGGCAGAAAGTTTGCTGAGCCTGGGTACTTTGGAAGTGTTCATGTACTAAGAGCTTTAACCAAGTGATGTGAGTTAATGTAAACGGTACATTTCAGTTAGCCCTTGTAATTCCCAAACGTCCCTAGCATTTTCAAGGGTTGAATTGTCTCAAGCGCAGTAATTCAAAGGTGGAGAACCAAGTGGAAGCTTACGGAACTTTCCGTATTGCAAGCAGTAAGCGAAGATCACTTCGCCCTTCTGCCTCTCTTTTTTCACATTTGCTTTAAAGTTTTGTTGAATCATTCTACAATCCCAGTTTCCAGTTTGGGGATGGAAGACAGTGCTCCTTAGAACTATGATCTAAAGCAATTTACCCTTCACCTGCAATTTGGAGGGGGGTGAATGGGATGCCCTGGGTCAGCAAAAATCTCCAGTGTGAATTAACTTGCACTGAAGACAAGCATGAAGAGAAATCTAGCAAATGTATTAAAGAAAAACATGATGACAACACTAAGAGTAATAATCATCTGGTAAAAGCATGTCAAATAAACTGAACATCGGCACAAGACAAGACTCCCATTCTACACTGGAAAGGAAGTGAGAGGGAAAAAATGACTAGATGAGACAAATCTAAGCTGTGAATGAGAAACCTCCTTCAACAGACCAAGAGAGCAGAACCTGTCCAGGTAATATTATCACTGGAAGAGTATTAGTGTATAGTCTAAGCCCAAAGCAAAACACTTGTACTGGATTCTACCAATACTGATTCGCAGCCTCTGCAGACAGGCTAAAAGACACTGTTTAGTGATGCAGTATTTTGAATAGGGAAATATGTTCCCATTCATTTGTTTAGTGTAAATTTTACTGACAAAATTAGTCTTGAAGAGGATCCTTTTTATAGGAGACAGGTTCCTTCTTTGCCCCTTTTAAGGCTCCCAATTTCAGATAGAGATCTGTTTTTTGTATGTCTGTAAATATTTGTATATAGTCATCAAATGTAGGTGTCATGTTGTAAATATATGTGTATGTATTTTTACGTTTGCTGTCTGGTTTTTACATAATTACCAAGCTTTGTCAGAAGAACTAAGAAAACATATGCTGTGTGATGTTCAGTATTCTGTGAAGACTGAGGGCGTAATTCTTAGTTTTTTTTTTAATTTGCCTGCATAGCAAGATGGTATCAGGACCTAACTTTAATATTGATTCATAATTCTAATTTTAGATTTGCTTACACTCCTTCATTGATATCAAAATCATGTATGTGAATGTATCAGGAGAAACACAGGAGAGCCTCTGATATCCTCCTCCAATACTGGCAAGACAGCCTTGAGACACTCAGGTTACTCACAAATACGGATAGTGAACCAGTGGCACCTCTTTATAGGACCAGTAAGTTTAAGTGGTAAGAAAAAACATAGCTTTGATTTAAGAACATAAGTACATAAGAAAGGTCACAAATGAAAGGAGGATAGGAGGCCAATTGGCCTATCTAGCCTTTTTGGTAGTTAGTACTGTATTGATCCAACAATTAAATGTATTGCAGAGCTTATACTATCAATTTGTCCTACTACTGTGAGTCCTACAGAGAAAAAGGAATCTGTGTCTCTTGAATCCCAGCACAAATAAACTACTGATAAGGCAAAGGAGCCACCTGCCATATTCTGGGATATCTATGTTTCGAGCAGCATTTGTCTTGAACATCAAGGGGAATGGAAAATGGAACCATTTCAAACCAGAAAACAAAACAAACAAACCATAAAGATATTTGCACTCAACTGTGAATGATTCTACTTAAGCCAAAGTCAGCATACATGAAACACAGTACAAAAGTCCTTTGAGAGAGTTGAACCAGCTGGCAGTTGGAGAGAATTTCTAAACGCGTATGTTTCCCTTTTGGTTAAACTGGATTTCATTTTTCTAGGTTAACAAAATGTTTCTACCTTTCTCAATTAAAATGGCACTGACATTTCTAACCACAGTCCCCATTAAAATGTGTATTTTGATTTTTCAACTTCCATCAAGTAAAAAAAAATGAATGTATAAGTAAATACAGTATGTGACTCAATGTTGTGAATGGAAACTAAAGAAAGATCCTCTGAGTAATACCTTGAAAATATGGCAAGGTTAGTCACACTACTTCATCTTCATGCGCTTCTCAAAGTGAGAACAGGCAGATCTTCACTGGAAACATTTAGCACTTTACTTCCATAGGGGATTGTTGCCCCTAGCAACAGGTATACATTGGAAGCAATCTAATCTACCTTTGTGCAGCACAAAGTTTAGCTTAGTTTTTTAGAGACCACAATAATGAAATTTAGTCCAAAATTATTTATATTAGAGATCAGGCCATCTGTTCGAGATAATCAATGTTGGATCTTTAAGACTGAATTTGAATTTAAATTATTCTCCACTGAGCTAGTGTTTCGGGTACTACTGTCACAGAGAGATGGAAATGGGAGTAGGGCAGTAGTTTGAGGGATGTTTACTTGCCTGTATCACATAATGCCCGGTGGTTTTGTTGGGTATGCTTTTTTTTCTTTTGTATATGCTTCTCCAGTATTTTCAATCAATCAGACAGATAATCAGATTCAAAATGTAATCAAATTAAAGGGGACAGAAGTAAAGAATATAATAATTTGCTCCATAGTAATAAAACTTTTGCTCCAAAGTAATAAAACAGTTACACACTGCACAGAAGAAAAGCAGTGTGTAACTTTACTGTGATCCTCAGTGCAAAACATTACCTTCCATATAATTTAATATGTAAAACACACACCTACAAGCCACAAATAATGCACTCCAGCAACCAGCAACAACAGGCATTTTAAAGTACAGGGCAAAAAAAGATTATCAATAATTACAGCAAAGAAGACCGCAATACCAACCTCCATGCCTTCCAGAATAATAGAATGAAAACTCTCCTGAGTGAAATTGAATTTATCTAAAAAAAGTGGTGGATTAACATGGAACCTCATGATTAAGAGTCTATTACGACAGCAAATCACTAGAGGTCCAAATTTAAACTCATCCATTTATTCTGGACACACTGAACCAGAACCCAACCGGGAGTACTATGAGGACAACAGAGGAAACAAAAAAGCTATCTGTAGTCTGTATTTCTGTATGTTCTGTCTCATGTGCGTTTACTTCAATTCATGTTCATGTTTCCTCCCTCAGTCCAAAGATATATTAGTACAGTAGTTTAATTGGTTTTTCAGAAAATGGCCATTGTGTGAGTGTGTGTCTGTGTATGTGTGTGCCCTGAAATGGATAGGTGTGTTGTCCATGGTGTATTCCACCTTGCACCCATTGTTTGCTGGGATAGGCTCTGACTTCCCCAGGACCCTGAAGAAGGTGTGAAAATGGATGTTTAAATGTGGATGTATAGATTATATTATTTTACTAAGGAAGACCTTTCTCAGTCAAATGAAAGACAATACATAACAGAACAGTGTGTGTGGGATCAACCATTATTTGACTCTAGCAAATGGGGCTAATTCCATTTATGAGTGAGCCAGTGAGAGACCACATACAGTAGTAACTGGAACATTTTCCAACTTTTCCTGTAACAGCTCTACAAAAGGGTTATAAATGTATACAGAATTTGTACTGTATATTGTATTTTCATATGAGCACTTACAGTCAAGTGAAGTACTTTAAGTCTGACAAAGGTAACAGCATTTTCTTTCATATAGTCTAAAGAATCTTTTAATTATTTGTGGCAGGTCGGTCTAAATTTAATACCTCTGCCTGCAGTATAAGTGTTTTCTGATCCCATCACCACTGGTGCCTTGGGTCACCTGGGAACTGTGGTATCTGTCACGATCGCTATTCCTCCTCTTAAGGGTGCTCCAGCCCTTCCTCGTTCTTTCCCATTATGCACACCTGGTCCCTATTTCAGTTCCTCCTTAAAAGCCAGACGCAGACGTCACTCAACGCTCCTCATTGAATTCCGCTTCGTGAGAGCTCGGGGTCCGTCGTGGTTTTAACCTTCTGTTCCTGATCCCCCCCCCCCCCCCGCCTCCGGTTCATGGTTTTAATTCCCTTGGATGGATCTCCTGGATGACTCATTTGGATTTCTTCATGGATTGTTCGCCCCGGACTCACTCCCCCTGGACACCTGCACCACTTGGACACGCCCCCTGTCTCCATACCCTCTCCTGCATGACTTTTTCCTAGCGTTTCCTCACACCCTTCCGGATCGTATCATCTGCATTGGGCCCGGAAGGAACTGTTCGTGACAGTATCGATCATATTTGCAATGCTATCTTCCCAAAACTTCACTGGGCCCTTTCTCTAAATCTAAGCTCTCTTTGGTTACAATTGGTTCTAAATTTGCTCATTTTCATGCTTAATTGTATCAAATGCTTTAATTCTTGATGAATGACCAGCAAGTGGAATTATTTAGTCTAATTGAAATGTATCTTCCAAATGACTGTATCGTACTGAATTAGGTTATTTCTCACAACTCTGGTTGGGTTTGTGGTTTAGCAGTCATTGATACCCTATAGTGGATACTGGTCTCAATATTGTTCCATAGTCTTTGAAACAAAATGGTCTCACTCTTTGCTGATGGTTCTGGTTTGCTATCACCTACATCTACACTAGATTTGTTCCAGTGTTTTCAGAATCAGCAAATATTTTGCCACTTAGTCTTTCAAATACATACACAGATTCTTCTAACAGCTCAACTACTACATATTTCTTAGCTGTTTTGGGATATTTCAGTTTTACTCAGCATGTAAACTTACCAACACATAAACATGGTCACTCAGTAGACTTAGTCAATTCTTGTGATGGGGGCATTTCCAACATATAGTTCAAGCATTTAAAATGCACAAACCTGGCAGTCCCTCCACCTCTATTAATTGTATACTGCTAAAAGTTGTTTCTACTAGTTTGCTTAAATATTAGCAAGAAGAAATTAGATGTTTTTTACAATGAAACTATGACACAAATTATTGATTGATTCAACTGTGGTTCTGAAGGCAGCAGGATGACATCTAGAGTGTTTGTGGAAGAAGACAGCAGTTTTCTGCAATATATGAACAGCATGGTTAGCCTTATAGTGATACCCTTCAGATGCCAGGAAGATCATTATTTCTATGCCCCCGCTTGCTTCTGTGGTCTTTGTCTATTTGTTAGTAACTCTTCGATGAGCCACTTATATTTTGTCATTTACACAGGATGTTTCATAAGGTTATGTGATGGGAGTTTTGCTATTTAGTATTTACATGCCACCTCTCGATCAGATTATTCACTCTTGTAGACTTGGGCTTCATTACTATGCTGATTACACTGAGAATTACTTTCAGACCAAATCTGATTCTCCTGCTACATTATTAAATCAAGATTATATTAAATAACTAAAATGTGTTACGTACTAGGGAATTTATTATGTTACTAAATAAGTTTCAGTCTTAAATAAGAATAATTTAGTTAAATTAGAATTGAATATATTCTGTACAGTAATTCCCGTCCTATGTAAATCAGCTCCCTGTAAAGTTTACACTACACTTTAAGGTTATCTTGCTCATATATAAGGCACTGAATGGTCAAATGACAAGTTAACAGCCTGATACGCCAAAATGTCTGATTAAGGTCTGATTAATTAAACTTCTGATTAAGGTCTCCTACAGTAACTCTGTCAAAAAACAGGAGAGGGGCTATAAAACATTTTCTTGTGCAGCACCACATCTGTGAAACTCACTGCTCAAATTCCTTAGACACACTTTAAAACCTGCTTATAGTCTCATCATTTCACTATAGATTTTCATGGATGATTAAGTTTTACTCATGGTTTTAGTGTGCTGTTTTCCTCTTTATTTTTTCATCTTTTATGTGTATTACACACTGTTGTACAGTGCTTTGAATTTTTTTGTTTGAATAAAGAAATGTTTTATTTTTTACAATACAATATATAGTACTAAATGAAAATAAAATAAACAATTTCATTATTTTTAACTAATAGGTATGTTTAGAAGATATTTATTGTGATTTTGGGGGTATTTCGGGTGGGACATTATCAGACTAAAGTAATGTTTGTAACTAAAAACTAAGAATGAACAGTGGTCCTTTATCTTTATCTTATGCATCACTTAAAGCTGGGGTAAATTATGTCTAGGCTCGGTCCTTTTCAACATTTACGTTTTTAGATACTATAACATCGTAAAATCATAATGGCTTTTAAATCTAAGGAGCTTGTTAAAGTGATCATAGGAACCTGAATACTACCCAACATATTTTGCTTTAAAATATAATCTGTTTTATAGATGCTGAAAAATAATAACACAGCAAAGATTTTTTTTATAAAATAATATTTTTTTTAAATGTTGGTTTCTACATGATTTCTCCTTCATTATAGTAGTGTAGCAGACACTATTAAAAGGTTGAAAATGACTGCTTGTACCATATGTTTAAAGCTTTTTAGGTCACTGTAGAAGTGGAATTCCTCTCTGGCTCTCTAATGCTGCTGTCTAACTCTTCAACTGCATAGAGGCTGTCCATGTCACTGATAATTATGCCAAAAAGAAACTTTAGCTGACCAGAAAATACAAATACATATATTATATTTCTGCAGACAGTGGATTATGGCAAAGAATGAGCATTCTTGTTGGTTAGATTTATTTGGCAATCTTGGCACAGCCTTAAACTGAAGGGAGCTGAATAAACTAGGCTCCATGAGAACCTAGTAAAAATAAATGGGTAGTATCACTTTTCATGGGTTGCAATACTATGGTGAAACCCACAGATTTACAGAAAAATATAATTTTAAACCAAGCGATATTTGGTGATTTTTAAGGTCAGAAAAATGTTCAAGGTATACACGTGACTGCTGATCATTTTCAACTGTCTCATATCTAAAGAAGGGAGAGTCACCCTGGAGCTCAGTGCTATCTGAATTAGTAGAGAAATGAGGATAAGATCTACTCACAGCTACTGTAGGAGTAATCTGATCAGATAAGCAGCCCCCAGTTGAGATGAGACACCAGGTATCTGACAATTTATGAGGCAGGAATTTCCATGTTCTTGCAACTCGTACTGTATGTGGTCTACATTGTACATGGAAATATTGACAGCAAAAGAAGAATAGATTAGCAGGTAGGAGGCAGAAAAGAAGCACGGGAGACAAGAGTGACAACGTTCTGGTGCCATACACAACCGGGAGTTCTTATTCACAAACTAAAATCTGTCAGGTGTTGGGAACTGAATGGACATGGCTTAAATTGAAGAAAAGGAAATGTTTTTTCACAGTTGTGTGTCACGATCGGAATCCCTCCTCTTAAGAGCCCTCCAGCCCTTTTCGTATTTCAGTTGATTATGTGCACCTGCACTCTGTTTGTCCCTCCTTATTTTAGCCTTGGAAGACGGACGCCCGGAGGCCCGCCTAGCATCAAGTCGCCCTACGTCCTTTGCTTGAAGGCACAGGCTTCCTAATGGCGTCCTGACCAAGCTGAGTCTGGGGCTCGGCGCGCCTGGCCTCTTCAGTGTATTTTTAATTTCCTTGTTCCTGGTTCCATGTCCCCATTACTTGTTTTTATTCATGTCTTCATCTTGGATGGACCTCCCGGTTTTGGATATTGGACTGTGCCCTGGTTTCCCTATCTGAACTGTTTGCCAGCGCCATGAGCACCAGATCACCATAGTCACACACCCCTGTCTGTCAACCCATCCTGATCCTCTTTGTCTCCTCCCCTGATGTCTTTCTCCACTTACTTCCAGATTATACCATCTATATAGGGTCCTGAACTACGCTTTGTATTACGTTACATTGTGGAAATACTTAATGCACTATTTACTCTACATCTGCCAGGCTATGTTTGTCACTCTTGCTTGTAGTTGTACAGGCAGCCTTCAACTTACATAAGAGTTTGGTTTCGGAAATTCAATTGCCACTCTTGAGGCATGCACACGTTTACTGTTTAATACTTCAGTGGTAGTAATTTCCTACCGGTGGACTATGTAGCAGAAGTTACTTACCTGAAATGTACATATACATATCCAAGCAACATTTTGCAGATTGATGTTTTTAATTTACTTTGGTTCTACATTAAGGTTTGACTTACATAAGCCAAGTGTTACATAACACCAGGCATGTCTGCATAGGCATCATAGGTTGTCTACTTTTTTTGATTGATTGATTTAAAGTGGTTTTAGGTTTACCTTAGAAGAATTATATAGATTAGGAATATATTAGGGCTGTTCGATGTTACTAATTGAGAGGGGAGGACTGAATACAGTGTTTTAAGTACTGGCGCTCACTACAACTGTGCATATTAACTTTTAATATTAACTTGTAGTTTAATAAATTATTGTCATTTGAGCTGTTGCCTATTTCCCAGCTACCAAAGGGTTGACACAGAATTAAAGACTATATTGAATTTCTCTTTAACTTTTCCCATGTAACAAGAGTTTCAGTTTGGGATCATTGAAGCTTTCAGTCATTAAACTGTACTACTCGGCAAACTGTCATGGAGGAATTACAGTTTTATTGTAGCACTGGCACATCTTTACAAAGCAATACAGCAAACATTACCAGGAAAAATAACCCACTCACCGTTACATCACTCTCTAGAGCCACATCTTTCATGTTTTCATAAAGTATTTCTTATTACAACTATACTACCTGAAAAGCATTTTTATTGTCATTGTACATCACAGAGATTCTTCAAACAATCCCTGCGTGCAATTTATTAAAGCCGGTTTCCATTCACAGAAGTGAATGCACAAGTTTGAACATCAAGGGTGTCACCAACCTTATAGAGAGCATAATATTTTTCATCTGAGAAACTATTTAACATTTCCATTGATGTACTGTACACACCGAGCCAGAGAGATTTATCAATAAAAATAAAATATAAAAAATAAAAAGGATCTAATGTAGGGGGTGTCTTTGAATGTGTATTTGTGTTGGGGAGATGAGGAAAAGCATGTATTACTGTCAATGTTGGGACATAACTTGTGAAAAATACAAAAATAAAACTTTTGAAAGACATATGGGGAAATCCCAACAATTTAAAATACTTTGTTGATGATATCTCATCTCATATCTGAAAGTGCCTCAGATACATGTTATCAAAGAGGTTTATCCTCACCCTGTGAAGAGTTTCATTTAACTAGAGTTTGAAACAGGAAACAAAAATGGAGAATTGAAGGGCCAAGGGGAATCCCCATAAATACAGTAATATCAAGTGTGTGTGGTACAAGAATATAAAATCATAAGAATGGCTACAAACAACAGGAGGTCATTAAGCCCATCTGACATTTTTGGAAATGATTCCAAAACAAAATATTTGGAAAGTTTTTAATTGATCCTAGATATTGGTTTCAACCACATGGCTGGGTAGCTTGTCCTTACCCCCAGAACCCCTATGCAATATAGAGTTATCATAAATAATACCAATCTGAAGAAAGTACGGTAGTTAGACTCCACCCAGGATTTGGGCTTGGTGTCACGGATGTCGGAAAGGACGAACCGTGGAATGGCACGAGAGCTAAAAAAGACCCTATGTGTAGTGGCAGGACAGGGGTTAGCCCGGGCTCAGCTGTTCAGGAAATGCTGTATAGAAACCTTTGCCCTCAGGCCACAGACATGGGGTGACCTGGTCCTAGGTGGGTCTCAGGACATCTGAAACCTCAATGCTGAGCAAGGAGAAAAGCGTGACCTGGAAATATATAGCCCCAGACGGAGACACACCGGAAGGACAAGCAAAGAACAGGAAACTAGAGACAGGACAGAGTATGAGCGCCCTCTAGCCTCTAGCTAACTCTAATTGCTTTATCCAAAAAGAGCTCTGGAGGATCTTCTTACTTAATCCATCCATTCAGTGTCGCAGGAGAGCCAGCGCCTATTCCATCTTTAAACAGCATGTATGTTTCTATGGCAATGCTTTTTCTCTGTTGATATTAATGTGCATGGAGCCAATGTTTCGAAAATATTCTCCAACACAATGGTGTCCACATGTTAAGGGACAAAGGCAAATGAATAGATTTATGAAACGTCCCTCAAAGGAATGTAATTAAAATCAGAGTAGAAGTGAGCTGTTACACAGCTTATTAATATACATAGAAAGGAAGGTCATTCCTTTCAGTTAGTTATGACTTTGAAATAAGGAATCTCAAAAAATGAGCATTGAATTTAATTACCATAACATTCTTTAATAAGATATGTAATTATCCCTTACATGTTTCATAGTTTCAAAGTCGAACAGCAACGGGTTCCACGGTTCTATGAAGCCATATCTGAGCTCTTGGAGAATTTGTGGAGGTGGCTGGCATTTGCAGCTCTCTCTGTAAAGCACATCAATAGATCTTGATATAGATCCTTCTGTAAATATGGAAAGTTCTGATGCAAATTTGCTAGTGGTAATATTTCTATAGTAACTGTCAGTTAAAGTCAGGTGCAAATGCAAAATAAAAGCTTATAGGTTTTTGTAACAGCAACAGACATCTTGAAAATCTGTATAATTCCCATCTACTCATATTGTTGGATGCCATGCTCCTTTAAATATTTATCTTTCTTGCCTCAGCCAATCCATCACCCCTCCTATTGCTTTTCACCTCAGATTGCCATCTAGATGGGGTCTCATTGATGTCCTATACTGAATCAGTTAATGTGAAAGTAAACCAACACAAAATCAGTAGAGAATGATTATTAATTGCATACATAATTTAAGTGTTTTAAAACAGGGCTGACATTGTCCCTGAAGTTTCACATGAGATTTAGTATGTGCAAATCATGATTAATCATTTATGTTGGGGTTTTTTAATGTTATTGTTCAAAAACATTTTTTTCCATAACTATTGGATACTGGGGTAAAGTTTCAGTTGAACTTTAATCCAATGAGCGAAATGGAAAATTAAAGACTCTATCTGACAGTTCAAAACAATTTTAAAAATGGGTTTGAATGTATTTATTTATATACACCTCATCTGCTTTACATACAGTTACTGTATGTAATAGCACTGCATTGAATGCAGTGGTCCTGAGGCAGGAGGCTGAATCCAAGTGCAGGCGCAATACCTGAGCAGGTTATATGCGGGCAAGGGAAAGCAAAACTAACAATCCAAAAACACAGTCTGTAGTCAAGGAAGCAAGGGTCCAATCTGAGGATACATGGAACAAAAGAGCAACAGGTGGCATGTAAGGGTAGTTGAAGTAATAAGCCAGGTCTGAAACACAAAAGACCATCCAGGGTGTAGTCAAGTGAGCCAGGTCGAAGCACGAAAGAACGCTGGCAAAGATCATGGGGAAATCTAGAGACATGGTCAAGAGCAAACTAGTAACAAAGCCAGATAAAACGAACACAGGAGCACAAAGCCAGAGTAGGGAGTCTATGACTGAGAGGAGATGCACTGCTATAAACGGTTTTGAAAACCCTCTGTTAAAAGGTTAGTAATGATGGAACTGATCTTCAGTCCAATCTAGTTGTCACATCAACTGATGGATTGAAAGGATGAGTGGAGGCGTGGCTGGTTACTGTGGTGCTGTGGGAGTACTTCCACAGGACTGGGTATGACATATGTACACTTTATACAGTAATTGTGATTTATATATTGTTGAATGTCTCGTAATATAATGAACGAAGATCAATTCTAGTATCAACAACTGAAAAAGCCTTAATAGCCAACAGGTATTTTAACTAAAAACAAAAGTCGCAATTCCTTTGACTGATTCATTTTACTGGAGTTGCACCTGCAAACACCAAATTTTAAAGATATATTAAAAAAAATTACCATTCATACTATGAGCAACATGGCTGACCATATTGTTCATAGATTTGCCTTGAATTTTTGAGACAGAAATACATTATTCAAGCTTTTTCAGCAGTCTCCATGGTTTATGTATTTATACAGGACAGAAGGTCAACAATCAAAGATAAAAATAAGGTGCAATGCAAAATGAACAATGTAAAATGTAACTTTGATGGAAGATAAGATAATGAATCTGGGTGATAAATACGGTATTACAAGACAGTCTCTTCACACAATGTCTTGAGAGGAAGTTATAGATTGGTTGTTGGTTGTCTGGAGGATATTTTAAATATGATAGTATAATTCCATGGTCAAGTGTTCAATACTTATTAAAGTTAAGTGCCATAGAGAATAGTATTACCATACAGTGGTGCATCAAACCACTAATTTTGTAGGAGTTTATCTGAATTGTATCTTTCACTCTCTGCTTAGCAGAAACATGACCTTGAATCCAATACAATTCCTCAGTATGAAATGTTTTTTTCAGCAAGACTATTTCACTCTGAGTTTATCACACTTTATGACATGCTGACTCCCTGCAACTGGTACACCACCCATCCTGTCATAAAAACAAAAGAACAGTTACAAGAGAAGAGTGAAAAGAGAGGAGACCATTCAGCTAATTTGGTCCATTTAGTCAGTTAATTGATCCAAGGATCTCATTTAGCTCTTTCTTGAAAGCAGCCAGGATTTTGCCTTCAATATAGCTTGTTCTGTATTAATATAACCTATGTCTGATCTCATCTTTATACTACTTGAAATGTTTCATAAAACACCAATTATTCTTTAGCTATTACTTCTTTACCAGAATTGTAGCTTTCATGTCTACCTCAATCAAGTGAGCCTCTGATCTAGCATTCCTGCAAGTGAAGCTTGTGAGGTAATATCCAATTCCTACTGACAACAAACTCTTACAGACAACAAAAGTTAGTTTTTTGTAATTCTTACTACCCTTTATAAACTATATGACACATCGAAGGCCTGGTAACCCAGAGAATGGAAGAATAAAGATTGTAAGTGGATTATAAAGTGTGAGAACACTTTACAGATGGCTTAGTAGGCCATGTAGAGGCAGACTAGCACAGTGCTAGTAATCTGGTATTCACTAGTGGTAATTCAGTGTCAGTAAAGAGGACTGGTTACAGGATCACCATGCCTGTGGAAACTGTGGTTCAATCTTAGAAGGTCTGTAACAAACAAAACAATGATACCATGGCATGAAAGAAAGGAGTTATCATAACGTATGTGGTGCAATTGTCACGATCGTTACTCCTCCTCTTAAGGGCGCTCCAGCCCTTCCTCGCTCTGTCCCATTCCCTACACCTGTTCCTTATTTCAGCCCCTCTTTAGTTCCACCTTTAAAGCCAGACGCAGGCGTTTGCCCGGCGCTTCTCATTGAATTCCATTTCATGAGAGCCCGGGGTCCTGCCGTGTCTGGCTCCGTTATGGTTTTAGTTTCCTGTTCCTGATTCCCTGTCCCGCCGGTCCCGACCCGGTTCTGGTTATTAATTACTTTGGATGGATCCCCTGGTCTTGGACTCTGCCTCCCATTTTGGATTTCCCTTTTGGATTTATGCTTGGATTGTTTGCCCCGGACTCACTTCCCCTGGACACCTGCTCACCTCGGACACGCCCCCCTGTCTCCTGACCCACTCCTGCATGATATGTTTCCCTATTGTTTCTTCACCTTCCGGATCGTGTCATCCGCATAGGGCCCGGAAAGAACTGTTCCTGACAGCAATAATAGGGTAAAACAGGAAATTAAATGTCAAACTCTGCCTGGGGTCCATGTTGGGCACCTGAACCTCATAAAGACTTGTGACTCATAAACACTACAATCAGCCATGCAACAGAGCTTTACCCATACAGCAAAGTCTTGAAAGAGGATGACACGTACTGTGAGTGATTCGGGATTTAAGAAAAGAGGAAGTAGGGAAATGTAAAAAGGGGAATTGGTCAATTTGAATAAATAAGTAAATATATTTATATATATATAAATAGAGTAAGTGTACAAGTAGCAAAAGCTACTAAGAGACCAACACAAAGCAAAGACTGACTGTGGAATTGAATGAGACAATTTAAAGAGAAAGGACTAGCAACATGAACAAGAGCAACACAGAAATCACCCTTCACCATATAATCCAGAACTCAGTTTTGATCATGTTTATAAAGAAAACTAGCATGGTCAAACAAAGAGGAGGAGATGAGCGCAGCACCAATAGAGACAGATTTGTAAGAAACCCATTGAAGGAGAAGGAAGAGATGGGCCTATTGTGGCTGATAGAGACAAGCATAAATCGGCCCGTCTTTCCTCAGGAGAAACATGCCCTGTTATCATATCCTCCACATGTAAAATCACGACAATGCAGAATTTCAGCCCAAGTCTTAGAAAAAACTAAATGTCTGAAAGATGCATGGGAAACTCTCAAGGCAATTGTTGGCAAAGGTGAATGGACCTGGGCTGAATGTTTTGACCACAGACATATGGGAGAAATAATGGAGGAGTTTAAAGAGCCTCTGGAAAAACAAAAGGGAAATTGGTGGTCTATTTTGGGTGTAACAGGACAAAGTCTTAGATTATAGTGAAATAAATGTCATGGCATATAATATACATTGAGAGCCATTGAAATCTGAGCATGATGACAACATATTTCTAAAACAGTTCAAAGAAGGGCTTAGTAAGTGATGGGAAGTGAAAGTGATGGGCATTGCCATGGGAGAAACCTAGGGAGGTTTAATGAAATGTGTGAGTGAGGCAGAGAAAAACAACCATTCAAGTAGCAACATTAGCTCATGACCACTGGAATAAATGTTATACTGAGGCAAGGCAGGCCTCCTAAGTCCCTCATCTATTTTCAGTTTAGTCGATTTCCAGTCTGTTCCAATTGAAACTGACCTGAGTACACACTTAGGCTGAGTAGAAGCTGAGGGCTCAGGACCCTAGCAGTTCAAATTCGCTGGATTACTGGAGATGATAAATGAACTGCTCCTTCAACTTTTAAATGAGCAAACAAGGCACAGGAAATACTGTATGTAGCATCAATCCTGTCAATCAGTGCTGATGATCCACAGATTACATCTCCAGCAAAGCACAATTTGATAGACAGGGGACTTTGGTCTCAATAACAGAACTGGATTAGCCCTAATGATGAATTAATTTTCCCTTCTTTTTATTAGGGCTACTCTACAAGAACAGACACTCTCAAAGAAACTGGAACTATCGTAAATGTGAAATTAATCTCATTAAAGTTGCGGTCAATAGACTCCAGCTGTGCCATTATTATAAATTAAAGCCCAAATAAGAGGTTTAATATATACTGATAGTTATAGCTTATGTACTTTCACAAAAAGTTGTCAAATTGTTTTAAGCCCTCTGACCAGCAATATAGCTTGTGCAGTGAGGCATTGCAGCTTGCCAATCACATGAAAGCTCATTAGGTGCACTTGTACCCAACGAGGTCCAGGTGGAACAATGCCTGATCACCTTTAAAATGGCCTTAATTCAAAGCTTTAGGTCACTGCAATGAAAAGGCCACACTTAGTTTTCTGTGGATTTCATAATGCCTCGAATGTCCCCAGAAGCAAGGGCCATGCTTGAGTTAATGTAATGGGAGCATTAGGAAAGTTATGAACATTTCTGATTATTGCTGAAACATACTGTATATGAATTTTACAGAATTGTGAAATCTATACAAAGACCAATTAAAGAAGGGCCTGACATTCTGGAAGCAGTGAAAAATGACCTACTGATGGTTTATGCAGTAGTAAAACCAGGACTTTTTACCACTGTGCCCTGACTAAAAAACAAGAATTGCAAGAAGACCAGTGGCCTTCCACTCCACAAACTCAATACACTATATCTACAGGCATGCCTACTTGTTTTGCAGCTTTAGACTATATGACATAGGCTCTCTGCATTTGCCATATGATAGTAATGTCCAGAGAGTTGGTGTTGCACACAACTTTTACTTTTAATTAAACAACCAGCAACTGTGAACCATATCAAATAACAGGTTAGCAAAATGGAGCACAGACATCTCACCTGGTACCAACATTTTAGGAGAACGGTAAGGACATAAATACATAAAAGGATTAACATGTGAAGCTGAGAAACATTGAATGAGGAGCCACTGGAAAACCCTGATCTGATGATCTTTGTTCATAGATCAAGCAAACAAATTATAGGTAGATGACTACGGTGTTTGGACAGTATAAAACTAAAGAGAAAAGTAAGTTAGAGAGGAGCAGTTACAGCATAAACTGAACAGAAGATATATTTTTATACAGTACATGACTATCTGAAATCTTGGAAAAAGCAATGATTTGTAACAACAGGAGTAATAAAACATTTGAATGATCTCCAGGAACTCTCTCAGGCAGCTCGGCTGTCAATTGAGGTAGTCATGGTGAAGGTTAAAGCTCACAGGGAAATAGACACTTGGATAAACAGGGGAATGCTTATGCAGATGAGACTCTTAAGGCAGCAGCTGTAGAAGAGCAGGGCCCTGTGATGGAGGTTGCTTCTGTCATCACAGGCTCTGAGGAAGTAAATATTCAAGATCTCCAACGGAAGGTCTAGTCTTGCGAAAAGACGGAATGGAAGCAATTGAAATCAGTACAAGATGGAAAAAGAATCTGGAGCGATTCTCAACAAGGAGTAGTAGTTGCTCCACAATGCAAATTTGCTATCAGTACATAAAGGCCTAGGTTTCCAAGGTGAGGATGTTATGATTTGCTGAACAATGCAGGACTAGTGGTGGCCTGGATTAAGAACAGATGTAGCTAAATGCGCCTAACACAACCTAAAAATGTATGTAAGTTGTGTAAGCTAGAATGGCACATTAATTGCGGGCTAAGTGAACCTGGAAAATATTGAGAATTAATTTTATGGGCCCCCTGTCGAAGCTCAAATGTGAGTGTTTGATTATAATAAATCACTTCACACAATGAGTGGAGGCATTCACTATATGGGATTCTGACAGATTTAAAAAAATGAGCTGTTTTGCGACAAAATTCAGGTTTATGTAAATGAGCTCTGTAAACAATGCAATGCCCTCAAGGATGAGACACAGGATGAGCAGGCCCAGGTGGATCGTAGGAGCCAGGAGCCAGACGTAGCTGGTGACTGATCCAAATGCTACAAGGTAGGGAGTAGTTTGATGGCATGTGCCCTGCCCACACAGGCAGAATTTCAAACTACATAAATAGGGCCACAGTCCTAAAGACTAGTGACACATTTGTATACCTAAACATTCCAAGAGGTAACAGATGGAAAAACTGGTCTCAAATACACCTTTATTATTCACATTCAGTTTCTTCCAACAGGTGAGCCAACAGCTGCTGCGTAAATGATCTCCTTGCAGGTGTCTTGACAGCTGAACAGTCAATGAATGATTTATTTGCTTATGCAATGCCTTGCATAATACTATAATATGCATAATTGCATAACACCCTGAATACCTTGAAGGACCAGTGTCTCCCTAATTGAGCAAATTATTTGTTTAATTCATCAATAACTAACTAGTGTTGCAGACTTTTGCAATAGCTTATTTCTAACACTATGGGTTGGAAAGGTGAACAATTCTGGCACTTACTGTAAGTAGGCCAAAATAAGCACTAAACCAAAATGGCTGCCAATGGCTCAAGAAATGAGCTGCAAGTGTGTAAATAAAGCGGGATAGGGAGAGACAAGGTAGATGAGGATGGAGAGGCAGAAGAAGAGGAGGAGGAGGAAGAGGACAGTAAATGTTCCACACTGTGATTCTATGTTTTGCTTGAGGGGGAATAAGATTTAGCCTACACTATATTAGGTAACATCTAACACCTAACATCTAAGTAAAAAGTACAAATGGAGACCAGTCTTCGTTGGTACCCCAGTGTGTAATCTTCCCACAAAAAAAAACACAAAAAAGATCATGTGTGGACACATTGCAGTAGCGCACATTGTTATCTGGCAGAAAAGTGCAAGGCATATGGCATAAGGCCAATGTTGGAGATCCCTGGATGAAGTGGCTGTGGAAGCTGGATTGATTGATAAACAAATTCCCAAGACTTTTGATACTTGGCAGGAGAGAAAAACAAATGCATGGCAAAGCAATGAATTTCCGGGCGAGGTGTTTTTGTTGCTACAGAATTCGAAAAAACTTTGTTCTTCACTTTAATAACTTGGCATGTGATTTACCCTCTATGGGAATTTTACCACCTACTAAAAAAAACACCAATTAATTCTGTGGAGCAGCTTAAATAATTAAGTAAGTAAATGCAGCTGCTTCAGTTATAGTGCAGGTGTTTTGGCACTCCATGATTTTTCTGCTGCTGCACCACTGAAACACATTGTGAGGCACACCAAAACGTATTGTGGTGTGAAAGTTTCTTTCATGGCTACATAGCCTGTTTCCACAGAACTGTTGGCAGTATAAACATGAATTCAGTACAGCCCCCCCCCCCCCAAAAAAAATACTGTAAAGCATACGGCCACCATTGGTTGTGAGAGCCGGCTTACCAGCGCGGTGACGTCACCGCCCTTCCCTGTGAATAGCAGGGGCCGCAGATGCTGGGCCGACGGGAGATTTCCCTTTAGTTCAACTCGCTGGGTCCCTGTTGAGTGACGCTGGAGGCCCGGGTTCGAGTGCCCGACGGTGGGGGGCCGACCTGAGGCAGCAGAGGCGGGGGTGCATACCCACGTGAATCCGAGAGCGCTACATTGGTGTCAGAGCGGGGTGGGATAGCCCTTTACCGAGGACAGCGAATTAAGCGGGGGAGAGTGTAACGCATACGGCAACCATTGGTCGTGAGACCTGGCTTACCAGCGTGGTGACATCACCGCCCTTCCCTGTGAATAGCAGGGACCGCAGCCATCGGGCTGATGGGAGATTTCCCTTTAGCTCAAGTGGCTGGCTCTCTGCTTGAGTTAAATCACAGAGGATATATACAGTGCCTTGCGAAAGTATTCGGCCCCCTTGAACTTTTCAACCTTTTGCCACATTTCAGGCTTCAAACATAAAGATATAATTTTTTTATTTTATGTGAAGAATCACCAACAAGTGGGACACAATTGTGAAGTGGAACGAAATCTATTGGATTTTTGAAACTTTTTTAACTAATAAAAAAATGAAAAGTGGGGCGTGCAAAATTATTCGGCCCCTTTACTTTCAGTGCAGCAAACTCACTCCAGAAGTTCAGCGAGGATCTCTGAATGATCCAATGTTGTCCTAAATGACTGATGGTGATAAATAGAATCCACCTGTGTGTAATCAAGTCTCTGTATAAATGCACCTGCTCTGTGATAGTCTCAAGGTTCTGTTGAAAGCGCAGAGAGCATCATGAAGACCAAGGAACACACCAGGCAGGTCCGTAATACTGTTGTGGAGAAGTTTAAAGCCGGATTTGGATACAAAAAGATTTCCCAAGCTTCAAACATCCCAAGGAGCACTGTGCAAGCGATCATCTTGAAATGGAAGGAGTATCAGACCACTGCAAATCTACCAAGACCTGGCCGTCCCTCTAAACTTTCAGCTCAGACAAGGAGAAGACTGATCAGAGATGCAGCCAAGAGGCCCATGATCACTCTGGATGAACTGCAGAGAACTACAGCTGAGGTGGGAGAGTCTGTCCATAGGACAACAATCAGTCTTACACTGCACAAATCTGGCCTTTATGGAAGAGTGGCAAGAAGAAAGCCATTTCTCAAAGATATCCATAAAAAGTCTCGTCTAAAGTTTGCCACAAGCCACCTGGGAGACACCCCAAACATGTGGAAGAAGGTGCTCTGGTCAGATGAAACCAAAATCGAACTTTTTGGCCACAATGCAAAACGATATGTTTGGCGTAAAAGCAACACAGCTCATCACCCTCAACACACCATCCCCACTGTCAAACATGGTGGTGGCAGCATCATGGTTTGGGCCTGCTTTTCTTCAGCAGGGACAGGGAAGATGGTTAAAATTGAGGGGAAGATGGATGCAGCCAAATACAGGACCATTCTGGATGAAAACCTGTTGGAGTCTGCAAAAGACCTGAAACTGGGACGGAGATTTATCTTCCAACAAGACAATGATCCCAAACATACAGCAAAATCTACAAAGGAATGGTTCACAAATAAACGTATCCAGGTGTTTGAATGGCCAAGTCAAAGTCCAGACCTGAATCCAATCGAGAATCTGTGGAAAGAGCTGAAAACTGCTGTTCACAAACGCTCTCCATCCAACCTCACTGAGCTCGAGCTGTTTTGCAAGGAAGAATGGGCAAGAATTTCAGTCTCTCGATGTGCAAAACTGATAGAGACATACCCCAAGCGACTTGCAGCTGTAATCGCAGCAAAAGGTGGCTCTACAAAGTATTAATGCAAGGGGGCCGAATAATTTTGCACGCCCCACTTTTCATTTTTTTATTAGTTAAAAAAGTTTCAAAAATCCAATAGATTTCGTTCCACTTCACAATTGTGTCCCACTTGTTGGTGATTCTTCACATAAAATAAAAAATTTATATCTTTATGTTTGAAGCCTGAAATGTGGCAAAAGGTTGAAAAGTTCAAGGGGGCCGAATACTTTCGCAAGGCACTGTAACTGCATGGGGTATAATGTGCTGCTGTGAGTTGGTTTAAATCTTTCTGCAAAGAGCATCTGTGGTCTTCAATAGGTTCATTGGGTGCCAATTTGTTAATTTTATTATTAGTGTTGAGTTAAAATGCACATTCTCACATGGGTTTAATTAATTGTGTAATTGGTATATAAAGGGTGATCAAAGGGGTAAAGGTTAGATTTTGTAGAAGTAGCACTTTGGAAATCTGATGAGGAGTCAGGGAGAATGCAGAACTAAGCCCTCCTGCACCTTCAAGTGTCTGACTAGTTTGAGGTGTTGTGTGGGTCTGTGTGCATGTGTGTGTGTAACCCTGGCACCTCCTTAGCCAGGGGTGGGGGTCTGTCACAAAGGAGAACTGAAATGACCTTGTTACTGCATTGGTGTAGTAACAATGTATGATCTTTTGAGCTCGGTGGTTTTGTAAGATACTGGTAGAGTAGTATTCTGATAACATTAAAGATGTATAGTAGACCAAGGAAATTAAAATAGTTCATGAGTTTGTAGATGGAATGGACAGTTTGACTAATTGTGAGAATGATGAGGCTTTTGTGGATTATTCTGAAGGTCTTCTGACTCAGAAGTGTGATATGCTTAAAGACATTTTTGATACCACTGTGAAACCACTTTCAAAGTATTTGAGTCATTGGCACTGTTGAAGAAGGTAGTTATCTAGCTCATCAGGATTGGCTGCCAGTGTGAATTGTTGTGGTCCTTTTGGTACTGGCAAAGACAGGTTTTTATCAAACAATCGCTTTTGAAAGTAGAAAATAACGGTACTTATTTAAAGTAAAAATAATTTAAAGGCTGCTAACTGCTTCTTTAAGAATAATTTTAGCTATGTTTCAAAATTGGTAGTTTCAAAACTGGTTTTGTGGCAGTTGTAGCTCTATCAATGACATTAGGTACTGTAGATACATAAGCTAATCTACGGTATGTAGCAAACATCTACCAGCAATCCAAGCCAACTCACAACAGAAAATCTGCCATTACACTTACTTGTTAATGTACATCTTGTATTTTGACTTTTAAAGCTTGTCAATAGATGTTAGATGCTTGCAACATGGCTAATTTTTCTCCCGTCATTAACGTACTCATTCTTTTAAGGAGGTTTTATTTTCATTTCCTATTAAAGCTGCAAACCACAATGCACACTCATCGTAAAAACCTGTGGCCATTCCAACCAAGGCAGAATGCGTTGATTATCATGTAACATTCTTGTTTCAGAACTAACCATTAGTGTTCTGTGGAGTTTAGTCAACTATTCATGCTTTGTGGAATTGCAAGGCATAAATATATAATTTCACTGATGTAAAGACATTTGAAAGCCATAAATGTGGAAGGTATAGGCTTCAGTACATCAGTTCATCTACAGCATGTTGAGGAGAGTGATTTGTTCATATTGTAACAGCTCCCACCCCCACCTGATGGCTACGAAGCCCTCCATATTTTGATCTTTGCTACAATTATGTTCCAACTATGCCACATTCTTGTATTGGCTTTTGTCAGTGGTTGTTCGTGGTTTTAAATGTGAAGCATGATACCTTTAAAGCACACCATAAGATCTAAGGCAAATATGTACTGTATATCAGAAAAGAATCAATGCAATGGAGAAAAACAGCCATGACTAACTGAAGATATGCTCATCAGTTACAATCATTTACACACAGCAGTACAAATGCAACCCCAGCTGTTGGAAGATATTACAATCTTACACCTCCCATTTAAACTGGAGATGAATATTTGGAAAGAGAAAGTTTTCCAGCTGGCATTCCCTTTCTTCCATTTTTTTTTTAGTGAAGGAAATTCTTGTTCATGTTCTTTTTATTTGGAACAGGTGATGTGGGAATTGGGTGGTATTCAGTTGAAGAGAAAGGTTAAGGACATAATGCCTGTTATTCTGTTTCCCTTTTCTTGTATTAGTTACTGCTGTATGTATTCTGTATTTATTCAATACCTTAATTTCTCTATGACTCTATGAATTTAGCTTAAGCTTTAAGGGAATATCCTATACTGATAGATTGAAAGAAATAAACATTTTTAGTCTTGATCAGAAAAAAAATAAGGAGATCTTATCCAAGTATTCAAAATTGCGGAAAATACTGGTCAATCCAATGGACTCCTTCTAACAAACAGTGAAATACGACCCAGAAAACAGTATTGGAAATATATGTACATGGACGTCCATTTAAAACTGAGATCAGAGATCATTTCATTATTTCATTATGCAACGAGCTGTAGGGATATGGAACAAGTTACCCAGCCCTGTTGTAGAAACTTTGGCTTCTTTTAAAAAATGGCTGGATGAAATACTTTAATCAATTAGTTACTAACTACCATCAGTAACAGTTGTCATGGATTTTGGATGCGTTCTTGGATGCAAACAATTTTATAGTGCTTGTGTCTCATGGCTTTATCTTATCTCTGTTACAACCTTGCCTGCACAACAATATATACCAAGCAGCTCAGCAGTACCATTTTATTCCCATTGGGCCCGATAGGTGAAGAGAGGTGTAAAATGAAGCCTACAATGAATTGAGATATTTTTTCTAATGTCGGAGTAGGAGAAAACCATCTTGAGAACACAGACAGAGAGGTTAGTGTGATGGCCCCTCAGGACATCAAGGCCCCTCAGGACAATTCCGGATCACTCAGATGATATCTTGTACCTCCAGCAACCTTATTTACTGTATCTCTTGCAGTAAATGCCCAGCCATCTACATTGGGGAAACAAGAAGGAGACTCGGAGACCGCTCAAGAGAACATGTTAGAGCTGTGAAGATTAAAGATTTCTCCAAGCCCATTGTTTCTCATTTTATCTCTGATGGCCAAGATCACACTAATCTCTCTGTCTGTGTTCTCAAAGATGATTTTCTCCTACTCCTACATTAGAAAGACTACAGAAACTAAAATTATCTTGCAGCTAGGATCACACTTTCCCCCTTCTCTCAACAACAGACTAATTTTCTTCTACATTCTCACTATTCATTGTAGGTTTCATTTCACACCTCTCTTCACATATCCTGACTTCACACCATCTGATTGGCCACTCTGTCTGTCCCCTGCTCCCACCTCCTGCTCCTCCTCTCTCCCAGCTTTTGTTCTCCTATGCTACATTACCTTTGCTTACTGCCATGTCTTTCTCACACCTGAAGAAGGCTCTACAGCTGAAACATTGTGTTTTCTTTCTTCTCTTTTCAGCATGGAATAAACTTATTAACTTGTTCCTTTGCAGTCTACGCATGCTGACGCAGCTACCCACCTGAACAAATATGATCAATGCACTTTTAGGCGTTGGAGAAATTTTTGTTAAGAAATTGCAGTTCAACGCGTGCAGCTGTTATCCTTTATTAATGTTAATTTCTCTTTAATAAATGTTCAAAATTAGGGGATTTACCCACAGACAAAAAATTACCCTACTTAAACTGCACTGAAGTAGGAAGAGTTTTCAACATACTGTCTCCATTTATCCTTGAAGGATGTTCTTTTGACTGCCTGCACATCAATTCCTAAATATTCTTATCACAATGATGGAACTGGTAGGCTGACCAGTCATATGGTTGCATAAACTTTGTTACCATATTAGCTGCAATGTTCCACAAAGGTGAAGTTTGCCTTTTAGGAATAAACCCTATTCCTGATCGCAGAAAAAAGTCCACGCTAAATAGGAAAGCTGCAGGTCACCATGGCAGGCAGAGGTCATAAACTATAAGAGGAATGCTTTCTGTTTGGAGGTTTGCCATTCTGTGATTCCAGGCACCTGTCAGATTGAATCCAGAATACTGAGGCATTTATTATATTGAAACAGAAAATCACCCTTCTGTGTGAAACACACGGCACTTATATGCTGTGTTCCAAACAAAGAAATGAATATATTCTAAAGAAAATACTAATTTTGGAAGTCATTATGCATCACAAAAGTCTGACGTTATTTAAAATATGAATCTATTGTTAAGGACAAAGGCAGAAACTACTATAACTGTTTGAAAATTACACAGACACATACACAGCTCTAGAATCTGCAAAGCATTACAAGAGAGATCTAATAATTTCCTTTAAAAGCCTTCTCAATAGAATTTAGCAATATCTGTTATATATCTGTCAATATATGTTAATATATTTCACCTAGATTTTCAAGTATTTCCAGTAAAGTATACAAATATATTACAGTTCTAAAAAAACAGTTCTTAAAATCAAACAATATATTACAGTTCTAAAAATAATTGTACTTGATTTGTACTGGTGTGCTTTAAAAGTAAGAAAATTACAGTTATAAAGGTTGTTGTGAGTAACACCACAGACAAGCCACAGTCTGGAAGATATTAGTCAGTGACATCAGCATTGAAACACAAATTAGCAAAGACATTAGCTATGTTTAAAGGGTGCATGGTCAGCTTTTGTAAAACAGTTGCCACTGCAAAAACATTTAAGCTAATTGTTGTTTCAGGTCCAGCCACTAAAGCACTCATATTTAAAAAGCATTTGTTTGCTTTGTACTGACATATATTGTCATCTAGCTGCTGTCAGTATGTGAAAGTGAAATGACAGGGCACACTGTGTACAGTTTAGAACAGAAAGAAGAAACAGCTCAGATAGCTTTCTAAAATATCTCTGACATCTCGATCTTTAGTCTCAATCCACAAAGTTAGTATGATCTACCACAGTGAGATTGTGGCAACTGCGCAGACCTATATCACAATATAAAAAAAATCAATTACATAAACATTTTAGTACTGCTTAGATAGAAATATCCAAACTGAAAAAACACATCAAATACAAAGTAAGTAAGCCCATAAACATCATATTCAAATATGTACTCTTGATGAAAAGTTTCACTGTGACTTACAGTATATTTAAACCTCTACTGCATGTGTTGAATGCTTGTGATTGTATTGCATTTTGTCTAAAAAAATGTTATAATGAGGACATATCATTTTAAGATAAGATCACTTTATTGGCTGAATACAATTTCTTGTATTAGGAATTTGTCCTTTTTCACTTACCACAACTTGCTCTCCATGAGACAAAAAGATAGGGAGAAAAGCTTGGGATCAGAGCACAGGGTCAGCCATTTATACGGGGCCCCTGGAGGAGTTGGGGTTAAGGGCCTTACTCAGGGACCCAACAGAGTAAGATTTCTCTGCTGGCCGCGGAATACAAACCAGCAACCTTCCAGCCATATTTAGTTCCCCCTCCTTAAGGGTGCTCCAGCCCTTTCACTCAAGACTGTATTCTATGCACCTGCTCCCTATTCCCAGCCCACCTTAAAAGCCAGGCGCTGACACTCATCCGGGCTCTGCAACTGATTTCCGTATTGTGCGAGTCCGGGACCTGGAAGCGCCTGGTCCCGTTAAGGTTTTAACCTCGGTTCCCGTTCCTGTTCCCTGTCCGCCGGTTCCGACCCGGCTTTCGTGGTTTTTAATTCCTTGATCTGATGGATCTCCTGGTTTTGGACTTTCTCGTGTGTTTTTGGATACTCTAAGGATTACTCTTTGGGATTGTTCGCCTCGGCCACACCTCCCCCGTGCACCAGCGCACCTTGGACACGCCCCCTTGTCTTCAGCCCCGTTTTCCTGCATGACGTTTCCCCAGTGTTCCCCCACTCCGTCGGACTGTGTCGTCCGCATAGGGTCCGGAAAGAACTGTTCGTTACAATAGGCACATATCCTTAGCCACAGAGCCACCACACTACCCGGGATATAGAGTGTTCAAAGCAAAAAATGACAACAATGCCAAAAATTACATATGCCAGCTTCTTTGTATTTTAATTATATAAGTAAGCCTGCATATAGTTTATTCCAGGATTAGCCAACCTCATTCTTCAGAGAGTTCCCATTCGGTAAACATTAAACCATAATATTCTAAAGATCCTGAATAATTAAAATGCGATCGGTTAAAGGGGTGACTGGTTAAATTAAGTTTCATTCACAATAAAATGAAAATCCTTCCGCCCTCCGTGAGCAGAGTTCTCTTAATTAAACAAATTATTTGCATTATCGATGAATGATATACAGGTGTTCCTATCCTTTAAAAAAACAAGTGTTGTAGGGTGACCTAATAAGACATCCCATTCAGTTTAAAAGCAAGTGTACTGAAATACTATACTTCACAATTAAAACAAGTGCCTACCAAGTTATTCCAGTTTTTATTAAACAAATGTATGGTCCCCAGGTTATAGAAGTAGACAACCATTGTTCCTGGAGCACAGTCTTTTAATGAATTTAGACCTGTACTATGAGGCAGGTAGAGACACTGAAGTGCAACACCAATCTCCTGCAACAACCAAAAGCCTTAGCTAGGGTGTTATTAATACATTTTAGCTCAGCTTTAACACAATGGAGACTGATATTTTATTTCAATGTATTCTTAATTTGGGGGTGAATGGTGAACTTAGACATTGAGTGCAAGTCTTCCTTAGTAATGAACCCCAAAGGGTCCTTATGAAGGGTATACTTTCTGAGGAAATGGTTTATGAACGGTGTTGCACAAGGATGTTTTATCACTGATATGAAATTAAGTGCAGATCAATGATGGTGTTTTTAGCTTGTTTGACTATGCTGATGATGTAGCCTTGGTTGGCGTTCTGCAGGGAAGTGAAACTCCAGACCAAGCACTTTATGTTGACAAAGTGTTAACTCCTTGAGTCAGCCACAGTTCAATCGACGAATATAGAATAGATTGTCAGCTTGTGGAGACTGTTCCTTGTTTTAAGTATCTGGGTAAATTTAGCTAAGTTTCTTAGACAACAGAGATTCTATTTTTAAAAATTCCATGCAGATAATTTCTCTTTACAAAAGTGTGGAACTTTGATGCAAATAAAAACATCCTAGAGCTGGCCTACAGTACATAAGTAGGGAAGAGAGTGTGCTCCCCACTTGGTCTGGGAATTTTGGTGGTGGGGGAAGGGCCAAACTCTCAAAGATCATAGGGAGCAAAACATGTTCAGTATAATAGGAGTGCTTATAGGAAAACAGTGTTAAGAGTAAATGGTGTCTCACACGCAATACATTTCCTATTTGAGTGGCCCAATCCTGACCCATCATTGTTACATCTCCCATAAAGCAGTCACTGAGTCACACCGCATCCAGAAGTGGACATTTCTCCTTATGTGACTCCCTTAGTATTTTTGTTTCTGTCTTAAGTTCCAGGATTATGTTTTTTTTTTGTTTAGCCCCTTTGAAAGGAATATCTCAGTTGTCCTAAAACAGGGCTTGGTCTCAGTAGGATTTCTTTCTGGGCTGTCCAACTCATAGTCCACATATTACTATCGTGTGAAAGGTCTTGGTTGACCACTGAATTGGTGAGCAAGTTCCCCTGTCATCCCAACTCTTTGTGTTTCCCCCTTAAACACCATTCTCTGCTTGTAGTACTTGATGACTAATTTGTAATCTGGGAATTACTCCTTTCACCATTGCTTGTCCAAGGCATGGCCAATCCTTCTTAGTAGCACCTACATTTGTCAGTGCTGGTTGAGAGCAAGGCCCTTCCCTCTTAGACAGGACCTACCTCGGTCAGTGTTAGTCCAGGGCCTGGTGGCTCAGCTCGTTTCTAGCTATGACATTGTTCACCGATTTACTGTATGTTCAAAGTAGACTGCTACTCTGTTTTCCTCAGCTGTTTCTTTTTACACCTCCAAAGCAGTCACATGGGTCTTTTCCAATTAAAAAGCAGCTTAGAGTAGTGGGTTAAAATTCTCATGTGAAATGCAGCAGATAACAGAAAGCTGCTATTTGAGCTTCCTGGTCCTTAGGGAGGTTTTACTGCAGCAATCAGAAGTCTACAGATGAAACTGCACCCTCTTATTGGAAAACAGTCCTTCTTAGGATGCATACACACAGAGACATGTCTTTGCAAGGAGGGAGGAAATTGGAGCCTCTGGTGAAAACCCATATAATCACTGGGTGGAAACATGCAAGATTAGTACAGATTGCATCCTGGTTTGGAATCAAATCCAGAACCTAGGAGCTATGAGGCAACAGTGCTAACTAAAACAAATAACAAAAAATGGTGAAATATCTAGTATTTCATGTGGCTCCAATATTTCATATTGTGGGCACTGAAGGGCTTTTCAAACATCAGTTCATCCATCGTGAACATGACACCAGTCCATCTTCAGGTATGTATACACATAAGGCACAATTTAGAGATACCAGTCAATCTATGGTCTTTCTTTGAAAAGTAGGAGAAATCCAAGTACCTAAAGCAAACCCGCTTCGACAGGGAACACATGCAAAGACACACAGAAAACAAAAATTAAGCTGAGAGCTGAGAGACAGTAGTGCTAGCCTCCAAATTGTTGTGCCAACCCAGTTTCCAAACACACTCCCTCTTTCATACAAGTGAGCTGTCAGATATTCATTCATAACAGGTAATAGCTAAAGATTGCAAGAGGTGAAGACATCCCTTTTCATTTTTGATTTCATACATTGTCCGAAAAATAAATAATATCGGACACCCCGAACCACGAAACCCTCACTATATAAAAGATACAATTTAGGAATATTCATGTCTGTGCTTAATTTCTGACGTAGGCCACCAGAATAATGCATTTAGTTGTCAGTTGAATCTCTGTTCGGAGACATGATCTGGAAATGTATTTCTGAAATCCCAGACACAATGGTATCTCAGTTCTCTGACACAGTTCAATGACAGTACATCCCACGTAAAGACTGGATGGGTTTTAATCAGTATTGCCCTCATGCTGACACTGGTAATCAGACATGAAGATCAAACTCCATACCACATTCTCCTTGTGACCAATTCTGAGAAAACTAAGCAAAGGCTTCCTAGGTTGGTTTAAATCTGCCATCAAGACAAGTCCTATTTGGTCCAAAGTCACCTGTGGGAATAAGGGACATAACATGTTGTGGTGTTTGGGGAATTTTGAGAACTTTGGAAGAGATTTGTGAAAGTTTTGAATAAAGACTTATAAGTACAGTATGTGTTGTATGTGAAGGTAAGCAGCTTAGCTTCGCTGTTGTTCTCAAAGAGGAACATGCAAAAATGTTTAGGCAGAAGCTCAAAGATGAGCTAATGTTTTTGTTTTTGTGTTTTTGGATTCTTTTCCCCACACTGTAAATTATAAAAATAGTTTGTACCTAATGTCTACTTTTGTCTGTTTATGGCCCTGCCTTTTAAAGATCCTATTATGGCACCCAAACCTGCAGAGGAGTCACATCACCTATTTTATAGCCAATCAGCATCATGTCCTGTGCTTCACATACATCTGTTGTTTATGGAGCAGTGTCACTAGTGGCTATTGTAAACATCTGGCACGTGCCATTGTGATTTATCAAGACTTTATTGCTGAACATCTCATACATACCACAAAAGCGACAATTAATTAATGACAATTAATAGATTTTGGACCTAGTTACAGATGAGGAGAAAGAAGAAACGGGTATATAAATGCATGTAAATGCAGGAATTCAGTAGTTGGCTCTTCAGTGATATCAAAGTACAGAAGACGGTGTTACTCTAATTCTAAAGTGTATTTATAGCACTCATTGGTTCTGCCATGCCAAATCCACAAAGACACCAAGCTACAATTACAATGTTCAAGAACCTCTGAAGGAAGAGTGCAAAACTGCACTAAATATCACAGGGCACAAACTGAAGCTTAGTTAATGCAAGCCAATATTTACCTTACTTGAAACCTCATTCACAGCAGAGTTCTGCTCTCCAACTCATCTGGAGTCACTGTGTGTTTTCTAATATGCCTGAGAGATGCGTACTGAATTAGAAACATGAGAAGTCAAAATTAGCAAGTGTACACTTACAACAATATGACACTGATGCAATTTGCATGCTTCCATCCTTGGAAAAACTGTCTAAACTGTTGTGTATGATGGCAGTAGCATTTTTATTATGACATTTCTACAGTAATTAAGTCAATCTTACACATCTACCAAAAAGTGATTACATAAACTATATAAAACATAGACAAACTTTACTGAAGTAAAACAGAGTAATT
Organism: Lepisosteus platostomus; assembly: GCF_059453375.1. NCBI lineage: Eukaryota > Metazoa > Chordata > Actinopteri > Semionotiformes > Lepisosteidae > Lepisosteus > Lepisosteus platostomus. The sequence goes on from NC_142618.1 coordinate 44,374,396, forward strand.
TTTCATCGAATTAAGGAAATGAATATTAGGGGGGTCACAACATCACAGCGCATGGACCATCTGGCACTGCTGTACTTGTGGACACTCCACTCAAAGCACATTGCAACTATTGGGGAATCCCTTCCATGACCAGGACTTTGGTCCACTCAAGGACGTTCAACTTCTTAATACTGCTACTAATTCCTTACTTGTTTTTCTGGACATTGCACTCAAGGTACTTTACCCTCCACCAAGGTACCCCCCCTCCACCACCACGAATGTGTAGACTCACCTGGATGATGCACAATACACTCACTACACATCAACTATCAGTGGGGGGGGAAACAGAGCGTTGAAGCCAGTTCAATAGATGAAGATGCCATGATTGGTAAAGGCCAGGGGGAAATTTGGTCAGGACACCACAGTAACACAACTACTTTTTCCAAGAATTGCCTTGGGATTTTGAGTGACCACAGAGTCAGGACCTCTTTTTTATGTCTCAACCAAAGGACAGGGCCTTTGTTACAGTATTGTGTCCCCATCTCTGTAATGGGATATTTGACCCACACAGACCACAGGGTGAGCACCTCCTGCTGGCCCCACTAACACCTCTTCCAGCAGCAACCTTAGTTTTTCCCAGGAGATCTCCCATCCAGGCACAGACCAGGCTCACACATGATTAGCTTCAACAGCTTGCCAGTTGTGAGTTGCATGGTGATATACTAAAATGGTTGGCTAAATGAAAATGACCCAAAATATACAGACAATGCAACCAAGGAGTTGCATAGAAAAATAGAAATATGGCCTAATCTGACTGGCAAAATCAATCTCCGAAATTCAAACCATTTTTGTGACATCACCCTTTGATTTTCCTGTGATTATATTGCCAAATGCGCTGCTACATAAAGAAACTGAGAAAGTGAGGCTTTGAAAACAAGGGGAGTGAATGTCAGATGGATTAATTACACAATTCACACTTGTGTCACAATACTCCATGCTTCTAACTGCAGAAAACAGACTTTTGCCAACATAATCCACACTTGCTTAACATCTAAAATCATAACATTTGAGCAATAATCTATGTAACAGATTTGCTCAAGGCATTAATTTAATCTATCATGATAAAATTGAACAATTTTAATACATTCATTTTTCACCACTTTTGTGTCTGTGTTTAAATAAACATTTCAAAGTAGATCTTCACAGACTAAAATTTGAAAAACGCACAAAAGTAACATTTAAACAAATGCATAAAAACACACCAAACTATATTCAACATCCACATCACCCATTTTAACCTTTATTTCACATTTTCACAAATTCACTTTAACACCTAGTTTCATCAATGCAGTCTTTGGCAGTGGCAATATTTTATTTAGTTTTTTACTTTGCAGGAATTCAGTATCACCTTCACAAAAGTCATCTTTCACATTCCTATCCTATTTTTGCTTCTTGTTTTTATATTTCAGAAATGATGAATTTTCATTCGTTGCAATCGCAGTTACAAATATCATTTCCACTCTGCATTGGAAACAAGAGAGTGGAGCTTATATTCACAACAGCAACAAATCAATTTGGTTTTTAACACAGAACTCATGAACAACTATCAGTAAGAATTATTTTATTTAGACTTTTTTAACAGGAGGTCAGGTCACCTTACAGGCACCTTGACCATGAAACAAGATTTGGGTGGCCTATGATCAGAGCGGAACTGCAGTCCCAATTTCTCAGACTGGTGATCAAATCTCAGTAGCAAAATAATTTCATTGACGTAAAGAAAAAATGTACAGGTTCCGAATTAAGCACAAAATCATGCTCTTTGTGAAAGTACTGTATGGTTGCCATTGTTGTTGCAAATCACTGGTCTTGCCACAGCCAAGAGTGAGAGTTCCCACTAATTGCGATGTGATACAGCCCTTCCTGCTCACTAGTCACTGTAATGACTAATGTAATGCAATGTAGGAGAGGATAGGTACAGGGTGTGCAGCAGACATTGTCACAGAAGCCAGAGGCTAGCCATGGAAAGTGACTGGCGAGATGAGAAGACCCTATGGGAAGCGGCAGGAATGGAGCAAACTTGGGGGTTCGCTCCGGGCTCAAGGTATCGGGCGGAGTCGGGGACGAGTCCTCAGGTAGCGGACGTGGGACGACCTGTTGAGGCGAGCCTCTCAACAACCGATCCCAATGCTGAGCGAGGAGGATAAGGATGCAAAAAAATATATAGCCCCAGACAACAAGAGACACCTCAAACAACAAGCAAAGCACAGGGAAACGAGCAACAAGACAGAGAAGGAGCTACATCTAGAGGGCGTGACAGTCATGTCGCCACAGAAATTTTCCAACATGATCTGCATGCAGAGTTAACAAGTAACTTATATTTGTCGGCAAAGCCATTTTTATTGGTTTAAAAAAAGATGTATTCACAAGCCTGCTTGTTTACAATGTAATAGGGCCGCTTGACATCACTGTTTTGTTGCCTCGTTCTGAATCGCAGAATATGATACTGCGCATACCTGGAAATTTAATCTATTTTATGATGGAAATTGGAGGTTTTACACGTTACTGTATACATTTTACTTTTGTTGTGGTTTTAAATGCTCTCATTCATCTGATTCTTCCTAACCCCAAAATATAAAAATAGTGCCGCAGTCCCCCTTTATAATCCATTACTTCCTATTAGGTTGAACTCTGGACCATGGTACTCTGAAGTAGCACCACACAAGAAATGACTCTCATGCATTTGTTATGTCCTGGTTTCTGGCTCTGTGGGATTTCGCCTTTCAGTGATTTTTAAGTGTGGGGAGGAGACAGTAGTTTTTAAATGTCCCAGTCCATTCTTCAGTTGGCACACTTTTCAGGGGAGGGATGTATGAGGAAGATTGAATGCCTTTGACCTTTGGTGAAGGCTGAACTGTCAATCTTGTGGGGGCAAATTTAAAGCCACCTATTGTCTCTGTTCTGTTTTCTGTGCTCCTTTCAGACCATGGAGACTAGATCAGAGGTACAGAGTGAAAACTTGCAGTCTCAGTTCAGTCCCTGGCTCTTGCTTGTTTCAGTAAGGCTTCATTGAAGAATAACAACCATATTGTTGTGACTTTTCTTTTATAAAAAGTTCTGTTCATGTTGGAAGTTAGTTAACCTATCAGTCAGTTGGGAGTCAGGAGTGGAAAGTTATACCTGTGACCTATCTAATTTGTTTTGACCACCTTTGCTGAGCGAACCCGGCTCTGAAATCATGTTTTGTCATTTCATTTATTTAAATATTATTTTTCTACATGGCAGGTTCCATCAAAAGTTGTACCGGTTTACCTGTTTTTCAGTTTTGAAACTAAAATAAACTGGTTTTGTAATAACGTAAGTCTCCTCCACATTCATTCACAAATCCTACAGGAAGAGAATGATTTTTAAAATTGTTTTCCATTAAATGTAATGATGTAATTATATATAAAATGTGTAACATATACTTAAATGTTTATATACTTTTAAGTCTATATATAGTCTTTTTATGTATATCTGTAATTCCTTGGCTTGGTTTCATCACCTTTTTTGGTTTAGGTTGCTACATTGGCAGTTTCTCAGTTAATAGACTGTTGGAACAATGTTATCAATAGACTAGAAATAGCATCCCTTGTTTAATTTTACACAAATAGTAGAATAATGCCAGGGCCTTGAGTTCTATCTTAAGTGTTCCTGGAACCTGTAACATGCCTTTTCAATTCTGGTATGATGAAACAGTTTGTTTCAATGGGTTCTTGAGATGGTTTTGGTGCACAGAATCTAGGAGTGGTTTTCTAGCTCTCACGCCAGTGTGATTAAAAAAACAAACAACAGGAGACATGCAATGAAACCCTAATGGAAATCCTACTTTAACAACTGCTTTCACAGGGATATCGCACATTTCTAAACTCTTCTAGGGGTGGTGTCAAAGATGGGTGGAGGGAGTCAGATGCATCCTTAGTGCTATCCTATACAGATCCTGTCTCATACTATTTCCCTAGACCTGAAGTCTCAGTGTCAACATGGGTCTTGGCCTGGGTGTAAGGCCGCTATACTAATAGCATTTAAAATGAAACTTTGTCTCTCCTTAGCCTGGGGCATGCTGTCAGCTTCCTTCTTTGTAAACACCTGAGTGAAACTGCTAATAAAATAGCAATTCCCTTTCAGTGTATTGTTTGTAAAACCTTTATTCCCTTTCTTTAATATCAGAGGGTAGAGAGGAACAATACATGGGCAATACATGTAAGTGTACAATACCTGGGCAAAACATATTAAATGTACCAGATTTAACAAGAACCGTCAAAGATATTGACATCGTAAGCTACAGTATGTTAATGTACCTTGCTTTGAAAGTAACAAACCCTGTGATTTTATACACCAGGTCTAACGAATTAGCTGTGCTCCACTTAACTGTTTCCTTTTGAAATAAATATTAGTTAAATTAGAGATGATGAGAGGAGGTTATTCTGCCCACCTAGACCATTTGGTAATTAGTAGCTTATTCATCCAAGGATCTCAACATGGTTGGGTAGATTTTTCTATACTTTAGAAACCCTTTGCATAAAGAAAAATCTCCTGTTCTATGTTGTAAATATGTTTCCACCTAATTTCCATTTCTGACCTCTGGCTCATGGTTCACAGTTAATTCTGAAGAAGTCAGCTCTGCTGAATTTGACAGTGTTTTTGTGAAGGGAGACTTGGATGAGGTCCCCTCTGTAAAAGATAAAATAAGGTTTAGTTTCTGTACTGTCAATCCTTAAGACATTCCTGTGATCCCCAAATGTATGTGGTTTTTGTTCTCTGGATTGATTCCTGAGGTACATATCTCCATTACACATTGATTAAGGGGTGGATAATGGTTAGCACTGCTGCCTCACAGTGCTGAGGTTGAATTATGGGTGGCTTTTGCATGTTCTACCCGTGTTTCTTCCAGGAGCTCTGGCTTCCCCCCACTGTCCACAAACATATTGGTAGGTTAAATGGTGTGAAAATTGACCCTGCGGAGCGGTGACACTGTGGCTAAGGATCTATGCCTGTGGCTGGAAGGTTGTTGGTTCAAATCCCGCGGCCGGCAGAGGAATCCTACTCCGTTGGGTCCCTTAGGACCCCAACTTAACCCCAACTGCTCCAGGGGTGCTGTACAATGTCTGACCCTGTGCTCTGACCCCAAGCTTCTCTCCTTGTCTGCGTGTCTCATGGAGAACAAGCTGGGGTATGTGAAAAAACTAATTCCTAATGCATTCCTAATATGGCTAATAAAGTGATCTGGTGTGAGTGTGTGCATGTTTGTGTCTGTCTGCCCTGCAGGGAACAGGCATCCCATCCAGGATGTACCCTGAATTGTGCCTGTCGCTTGCTGAGATGACCTCTGGCTCCCCTGCATCTCTGAATTGGATGAAGTGCTTAGAAAATGAATGGATGTTGATTAAAATTGTTCATAATGTCCTAAATTAGGTTTTAGTTGTACAATTATAATATAACATCTTTTGAAATAACTTATATACCCTTCTTGTTTCTTCATAATGTCTAGACAAGATCTGAATGTGTCAATATAAACAGAAACATCTTGTTCGTAAGCAGCCTCAATGCTTCCTGTTTCTTAAAACAAGGTTCGCTTTTGCTAGCAGCATTAAATGTTGTGAACTTGTCTACATTAATCGTCATCTCCCAGGTGATTGCCCAGTCTTGAATTTTACTAGATATTCTGGAATTTAATTTCCTGGTTCTGTCACTGCTCTTCAAAATTTACATTGTTACAAAAAGAGAGGACAAGGACATAAACACTACCATCAATTGTAATGAGCTAGGGGGGTAAAAATTAAACTGTTATCTATGTTGTACATCAAATATAAAGATCTAAGAATCAGGTCCTAACACTAGCTTGCTATGCAAAACAAATTACGAAGATTAATAATTGTACCTTCTATAGTCAGGGATTAGGGAGCATTATGCAGCATGTGTTCTTTCTTCTGATACAGCTTGACAGCGTAATGACCAGGCAGTGAGATTACACAGGACAACCATATTAACAGTAAATGACAAGGGCTGTCTCAAACTCATGACAGCTCACTGGAATCAACAAAGAAGCACCTCATCACATTCCCTACTTAAACTCCTGGCTTTCAACTCCGAGTAAAGAGGGGTACACTTTGAATTGCTTTAGCACTGGTCACAGTGATGTCTTGACGACTTCTATAGATGTGGAATCAGTGCAGGCCCTCTTTGTTCCTATGGGAACGAGAAAACTCTGCATCACATCCTAGAGGAATACCCAATCCACAGAATCAGTGGAAGACTGCCTGCCCTGAACACAGCTGGAGCCAATTGCTTGGCTCAGGGACTTAATAATAATATGAAATAAAAAAAAAACTATAAAAAATGACTACACAACAGTCATTCTGTTCACAGATATTTACAGGTCTCTGGGTCCGGCCTACTAACGTCAAAGCAAGTACTGGACCTTTGTCACTATGACCATAACTGTAAAACACCTTAAAAGGCAAAAGGCACTCTTATAAAAATTGATCCTACCGAGGATCCTGGTAATCCTTCTATTAAAAGATGGTCATGAATAAGACGGAAACATTTTGCAATTATAAATGAGGCATCTCTAAAATAGGAGAGATCTTCTTAACCTGCAGGTTCCACAATAACAGATGAAGATTTCCAAATGCATAAGACAGCCAAGTCTAGAAGCCATATTCAGCAGGCAGAATATACAGAAGAACATACAGTACTCACTATATACAGAAGACTAACTTAATAATTCAACTGTGAGTTAATTTCACTTGAATAATTGTTAGTATTATTCCTTTGATCATCTGTATCTTTCACCAAGGCAACTGCAAATACAACAAGAATACAATAATTGAATTCAGACCTTCAGAATAAAGTAATCTGTTAAATCAATCTGTTCTGTTTCAAAAGAAATATTTAATGTGTTGCTATATATTCTCCACCTATACTATCACATCCATCAAATCACATTCTATGTCTCTTTCTCACTTTCCTGCTTTTGTAAACTTTTGATTTAGACTAAACCTCAGTTTTTCACTATACTTTAAAGCATACTAAATGATTATCACATATCCCTGATGGTTCATTCACCTCTGTTTGACTCATTCTTGATTGTTTGAAAATCCAAGATCAGTATAATCATTCCCTCTTGTAGGTGCTCTAACAGACTACGTAAAAAGCTATCGTTATTAATGTATACCATTTTGGTGTCTATTTCTGACATTCTTCCCAGATTCTTCCCAGTCTCTGTGGGGAAAATAGAAATCTCCCATAAAAACCACTTTTTCTCTTGTAGGTAAGTTCATAGTTTAATTATATAGTGTTGAATTACAATTAATATCTTCATTTGGCAATCTATAACATACTCTTTACACTATAGATTTTTATTTTTATGACACTGACCATTGATGCATATTACATACTGTATAGATTCTTCATTTGTTCTAAATTGCTCTAGGCTATGTTTCTGTATGTATTTGATATAATATATATATATATTTACTGTATATTAATTAAAAAACAGCTGGTGGTAAAGCCTTTAGCTACAGGACCCCTAGTTTATGGAATAGTCTGCCAGCCTACGTACGGGATGCTGAGTCAATCTCAGAATTTAAATCCAGATTGAAAACCTATTACTTCAGCCTAGCCTACTCACACCTTACATCATTGCAACTATGGCTGCTGGTGCTGCTGTACATGTCATTGTGTGTCTCAGTGTTGGCCTTCCAGGTAGATACATCTTTTCTGACCACACTATCCTATTCTCCTCCCCACATGTCCGGATGGTGCCTGAGCTGGGCACCATCTGAGTTGGATGCTGCATCACTGCCATGGATACAAGAGGGACATCGTGAATACAGCTATCGTTTAGGAGGATTTGCTGGTCTACAGAGATCTGCATGAAGTACTGGCACACAGAAGGATATGATGGAAGACTTAATACTCCACATTTAGGACAATTTTTAGAATTGTATAATGTTAGCATGCCCAGAGGGGTTGGGCAGCCAGCTGACCTTGGACCCCTAGGTTTTTTTTTTTCTCCTGACAGAGGAGGTTTTGGTTCTTCTCCTCTGTTGTCTTCTGGCTTCTTCTCTTTCTGTATTGTAATGTCACACAGCTTTGTTAAGTGCCTTGGGGCCAATCTTGTTGTGAAAGACGCTTTACAAAAATAAATTTTAATTGATTTGAATATAGTGAAACACTTCTTGTCTCTTTAGTACAGTGTGCATCTGCTAATGTTACATTTATTACCATTATGGATTCCATGATTCCATCATTCATAATTGCCTGTTAATATGAACGGTTTTATAGCAAGTGTTTTTTTCTAAAACTCTTGACTTTTAGGTTTGACCTTGTAATTACCTGGTCTGTTTTATTTTTTAGTTGAAGTGTTTCTGGATTATTTTTGTGGAACCTAGTGCCCATCTCATTAAGATCTAATCTGTACTGATAGACATTACTATGGAAAGGTGTCCAGATGTCGAAAATGTTAGGTTGTCACCTGCCTCAGCCAGGATCTTCTTGACTATATGGTCAATAGATAATATCAGACACATCAGCTCCTACGAAACAAATATTGTTGTTGTCCATGATTCATGATACCCGTCGAGGGTTCTGAATAATGGAGTCTCCAATAACCATCACTTCTCTTTTTTGCATTTTTAGTTATACTGCCAGTAACTAATTTTGAGACCAATGTCTGCATTTCAGGATCAGAGGTAATTGTGTCCTGGGAGCTGTTGCTATTAGCTGCCATATCTTGGTTGTCTGTTTCCAGGTCCTGGACTGGAGCACATCTGTTTCGAAGATGTGCTTTTGAGCAGTATTGTTAGCATTCAATTATATAGACAAGCATATTGAGAGGTTTCTCTCAGTTGCTCCACATTGTTTTATTTTTTGACAATTCAGGGTGCACACCATCCTGAATGTTGGGTTTCTCCATTCTTCAGTTTCACTCTCCAATGCATTAACTTTTTAAAGCAAGACCTAGATTTTCAGGCAGTTAACACAGATGCGGTCTGGTTGTTGGAGTTCCTCCAAGATGCTCCACGTTTTGAATAAGCTGCAGATGACATTTAGAGGCTTAAAGGCATTTTATTGGAAATATTAAATGCATAGTAGAAGCACAGATCTTTTTTGGTGATGAAGAAACACCACAACTCTTTTTCTACGTCTGCCTAATTGCATTCAGCCTTCCTGTCTGCAATTACACCTTTTCAGCTCTGCCTGCATACTAGTCACTAATGTCCTTAAAACTGTCTGACTTGCACACACACTACAACATTAAAAACGTACCATGCAATTTCAATTGTTTCTTTGAAAACAGCAATAAACTGCTGAACACAGTAACTTACTGGCAAGGATGTTTTTACCCAATAGAGAGTGGTCTTCATTTGGCATTATAATTCTCCCTCTACCTAAGGTTATTGGTAATTATTTTAGGGTAATTTCTTAGTTTCTTGGCAGTTCTCCTACTACCTTTAGATTTCTTTAATGCTAGCTTAATTTAAGAACTTAGACCAAGACTGTAATGTATCAGACTGAATTATGAGTTGGGTGGTTAAATTACTCAGGAAACAGCAAATGAAAAATACTGAACAGAAATGCTTGGAATTTTACAGTAATGAATAACGTCCAAAAGTTTAAAAATATGCCTTCTCATTTTGTGACATTGGAGTTATTTATTTTTTTATCAAATATTTTAATGCTGAAGTGCTGTTCACTACTTTGGTGAAGTGTTGCTAGTTTGGGTTACCATTCATGTTAGACAAATAGTGATATTTATTTATTAACTCTTTGTAGTACATTATGTGTCTGACAGTTTGCTCTATTAATCTAAAACATTTTTTTTAATAAAACAGTTTTACAATTTGTGACTGTATGGAAAAGTCTCTCCCAAAAACAATTGTAATGTTTATATGAACTTATAATAAGCAAACCTGGTCTTCCAAGCATCACTTTCATGTATTATATTATTATTATATTAGAATTCCTCACTCTTAATATAACTTTGTTAGCTGATTCAATGCTGATCGCAGACATTCACATGTACAGTATGTTTCAAAAAATGAAAGTTTGCATATTGGTATTTTTTACAGAACGTTACTGATAATGCTAGCATTTCAATAATTCAATAATTCAAGATCAAAGATCAAGATCAAAAGACAAAACTGGGTCACAAAGTATAAATTCATCATTAGTTTTTTTCTAACAAGGCACTAGTGCATTTTTATCTTGATCAAAGTTGAGCAATTGATACATTTGCACAAAAGACATGCATTTTGATAGAATAACAGTCCTATTAATTATATATAGTAATTTAAATAATTGTATAGTAATATAAAAAATAAAAATTGCAGATTTCAACACAAAACTTGGCCTTCCATTTCACTAATCTGAGCTTAACACTACTAGATTTTATTGGGATAGAAAATTTACACAAAAACAAATTCAACAACAAATTACAAAAGCTAACTAATCCTCCCCTCAATGCAGTGAGTTATTTATAAAAGATTACAGCTACTGCAAGATGTGCGAACAAGATGGAGACAGTATTTCATCAAGTAAGTTGTTTGGCAAAATAAAAGTGCTTGAAGAAACATTGATGAAATATAGAGAATGTAAAATATATATGTAAAAATACACTGTAAACAAATAAAGGTTTAAGCTCATATCTGCACATGTGCATATTACCTTCAGATGTGAATTTAGAAATAAAAACTGTGTGCTATGAATAAGAGAATATGTAGGGCTAAGGGTATTCTTTTCAGTATGCATAATGTGTGTTTTTGTTATGGTTATTATCACAATAACAAATACCTGTACATTTCAGAGAAAAGGTTGTTTTGGTAGCATAATTGCAATGCTCACCTGCAAACAACAGTCACTAATAGCTGAGACCTTTGTACCTTTGCATCTTCTTCACTTCTCTGCAACCTGATAGATATTACCTCTATCTTCTGTGTCTTCACTCAAATTTCATCTCCCTCACAAAATGTAGATTGTCACTTTATGTTTTCACTGTTCCGCAAAACCAGTATTATCAAAGGGAGAATAAAACAACACAATTTTCAACAGGTCCATCTTCCCCTGCCAATGCCACTCATATACTTACAAGATTTTCAATGTAGTTTCTCTTTTTTCAATTATAAAGCTATACTGTGGTATTTTACTGGTTGCTTGCTATCTATTAAGTATAAAATTGGTCATTTCATTGGGTGGAATGTTTTCTGAATGTTTGTTGACAATATCTGTGTAATTCTATCTTTTGCCTTTGTAAAATACAAAATGACTTCATGACTATTATAAATTAGTAATAAAACACCTCATGACGTCTGTCATCATAGGATGTAGTCATTTGTTGGTGTGGCTGGAGGGCACAAGGAACATAACGCAACCAAGGTGTGGCAATGTCTCACAATAACACACCCTGTTGCTAACATTTTCAATAACATACCATACAAATAACCAACACACAATCTTGTTTTTGCAACATCCATGTGAGTGCCTGCAGATATACAGTTTTTATTTGAAATATCTAATTCAAAAATGGATATACTGTAGTGTTATTTGGAACAACTAAAATGTATGTTATGTCTTTAATGTTAGGTGAAGTGGAATTAAACTAATCTTTAGACAAGTATATCTATGATATGCCCACACTTTTTAAAACCAAAATACATTGTCCCTTCAGCTAATTTAAGGTGGCTTTTTCAGTGTGTCCTCAGGGAAAATAGGATCCATAGATGTATGAAGAACTTTAAATAACTATGTATAATTACTAAATAAGTCATGTCATTTGAAAGATATTTACACTTTTTGTAAAAGAAAACTACAGGCATGCATGAAACAAATGAAAAGTTTAGAATAACATTTTACAGGCATTTTATTGGAAATGTAAGAATTGTGATAATGTATATTTTTGTAGATGTCTTACAGATGATACAAACGTTATTGAGATATCTCTTTCCTCGGTCTAGAACGATTGAGGTCGTATGTTCAAAAGTCTGTTGAGACGTTAGCTTAGCTTGTAAACGTAAACTACTGAATAAAACTGAAATGTTGACCACCATATTTGCTTAAAATTTCCTTATGAAAAACATGGCCAATTCTACCAACAATGTCTATAATAAGCTGCATGAGCTTTAAGAGCTCATAAAAACGTATCTATATTGTTTATGTCATTAAACCCCTAGTTGTTAGCTGGGTGCGTTCTACTTGGTTTTCTTCCTCTTCCACAGCTAAAAGAGAACACTTGTTGAGTGACATCCAGCAACACCTACACATAGTCAAACGGACTGGGGCTAGTATAAAGGCATGTGTAAAGTTTAGGTTGGACAGTGCAGCTATTTCCAAGAAGCCGAGACGCCCGACTCCTTTCAGTAAGAAACGATGTGCCTTCCTCGAAGTTGACCCTCCAGAGCGCTACATCGGAACCCCAGCCCCGACCATAAAACTCGGGATCATCTCGTACTCTCTTATCTGAGCTCGATTAAGACTTCCTGTGTTAGAGAGTGGGGGAGCTGAACGGAGCCCAGCGCGCAGTCGCTCTGCGCATAATTATACTGGCATTTACAGAAACTGAGCAGTCGGAAGGAGAGCGAGTAAGCCAAGAGATTGTGAGTGAGTAAGTGTGTGTGAGAGAGAGGGAGAGAGCGGCTGAGAGAGAGAAGAGACATAAAGTGCAAGCGAGGGAGTGAGAGAGAGAGAGAAAGGGAGAGGAAGGAAAGGCCATACAGATACAACTACAAGAAACAAAAGTGTCTCCAACCGGACTAAACATCGCCAAATAACCACGCAGAATGGCCTCAGAGGAGCTCTACGAGGTACTGTAACCCTTTACTAGCGATACTTTGCGTATTTAAGCCCCCCGGCTCGTTTCAGTGTTTTAAGCGGCGGTCCTCCAGCTCGGTGGACGGAAATACATCTTAAAGGAGACGGTGAAGTGTTGCTATTGGCCTGCCACACTTTGACTGGGGGTAGACTCCCGAGTAAAGGGTTGACTTTGCGTTCATGTGGTAAGTGGGGGCTTAGCTTTGCTGTTTCGGGAGCTTTTTTTGGGGGGGGGGATGCTCGTAATGCAAGCGCTGCTTGGGATTCCCAAGATAAGTAGATCTGGAGATTTGAAAATAATTTCTGATCTTTATTTTATGTAAACGGAAACAACCTTTGGAAGAGACCTACCTGTAACTAGCTAACTCGTTCAATCAGACCCCCCCCCCCCCAGCAAAACAGTTTTGACTCTTGGTGACATAGCATTTTTTTTAGTTATTTGGTGGTCGTTTTGTTTTGCTTGTTGCTGACACTTTAGAAAATTCACTGCCCACATGCTGAAACTCGTGTTACCCCCTTTAAAGGGGGGCTTCTTTTTACGATTTATGTTTTGATACAAAGTGATCTGGAAATGTGCACGAACACGTCGATTTGTGTGTGTGTGTGTGGCTTTTATGATTTATGAGCCCAAGTATTCGCTGTGCAAGGCAGTGGTGGTGATCATAGGCGAAAAGAGTTACTCAAAGATCGTTGACATACCATCACTTTAACAGAATCAATAAATGGTTAACGAAAACAAAAAAAAAACCCCGATTGAATTGGGATAATAATGCTGGGAATGACCAAGATTGGAAGATTTAAATTGCTGGTTGTGTTGATCAAGTAAGAATGGACATGCTTTTTTTTTTTTGACATTTCTAAAACCAGTCCACCCGTGGTAGAAAATACGCTAAACACTCGTTTGTTTGGCTCTAAAGAAAGGGAGCAGCGCATCCACAAAATGTACCCCGTTTGGATTTTACAGATCGATGAAGACCATAGTGCCCAAGCCGGTTTAGTTTGCATTTTTCTTGGTAGCTTTCTGGATTTTTTTTTTTTACCAAGTGGAATGCCTTGTGGATGATTTTTTTTTTTTCATGGCGCCATTACAATGGGAATCATCCCGAAATGCTGGTGATCCAACACGAGGAGTGAACTTCTCTCCCTTGACTCTTGGATGTACAGTAAGCGGAAAAGAAGGCGGACGCCCGAACTCGCACATCGGAAGATACTTGGGGGGGGAGGGGGGCGTTTGGAGTACAGCGCCGTATTTGACAAGGACCTTAGCACCAAGACCACCATTACGCTGTCAATTCAACTTTAGAGAACATTTGATTTCAGGGAATTGGGGTTTTGAAGGTCACCTCTATCTAACAAGAGGCATGTGAATGATTCTAGCACGTTTGGGATGATGGTGAATTCTGCCATGTGCGTGTTAAATACTGTATCATATTAACCATGGATTCATGTCCTGGATATTAACGATGTATGACGGGAAAGTATGTCATGCTTATTTGCTGGCGTTTTGGAATGTGCTAAGTTGTAGACTGACCTTCATTTTGCTTCGTGGATTTCTGAAACCCAGTTTCATGTAGGCTTCTGTGCTGTTGGAGGGAGGAACTAGAACGTGATGTCACACATTTGGTACATTTGAGATTGAGCTCTTTTGCCTTGTGTGTTGTAGTATGGGTTTGCAATGTTGAAGGCTGCTTCATGACTTTGAGATCCATTTTTTATCCATTTTTATCCATTGGCTCTATTGGGAGCACTACTTTGTCAATGAATATGAAATTGTCTTTGTATTAGTCTTTATATTTAATATAGAGTGATCTTTGGTTTGTACTTGGAAGGAAATTCACTTTGGGAAATTATATTTAGGCTGCAGCTTTTGCTATGTTGTAATAATATGTTAAAAGCTGCATAATCATTTTTTAGGCAATGGATATATATTCAACTAAACGTACGATGGGATGTTTGAGATTTACTTTTAATAAAGATTACTTATTTTCTATGAGGTAAAGTTGACGCCCTTTTCAGTTTGTGCTAGCAGTGTAAAAAGGTGTTACTGTGTTGTATTGGTTATTCCCTTGAGTCTTTTTGACAGCTAAAATTATGGCTATACCTGTTGCTTGTTTTTATCAAGTCCTTTTGGTGGTGGAATTAGCTTTTTGTCCAGTACTTTAGTAATATGTGGAAGAATTCAGTTTCTTCATGAATGGCGTACACTAGCATGTTCTATTCTTTGTCTTTGGGTATAACCTACTAGGGAAACATAAGACTGTCACTGCATTCTATAGCAGCTCTATATGTCAGTCTGACAGCAGTTTGGTTCATGTTGGAAATGTTGGATAGTGACACTGCAGGCTATTATAAGCCATTGCCAGATGCTTTATCTTTACATTTTTTAAGATGTCAGAAGATGGTCAAACCTGAAATAGATGAAACTGCTATAGATTGGGAGTCTCGCCAGTTTCCCAGCCATCTCCTGTGTGATTGCACGCATCACAACCAAAATAAATCACAAAAGATCCCAACGTGCTGTTTGTATAGGAGGTGACCCACTTCATCCTCCATTGATGTGCAGCGCCTGTCTCGATGATGTGCAACATCCATTTAAGCAATCTGTTGTCACCTGGTTGTAATGTGAAGGGTTCTTCCATTGGAATGCATGACTTCCAGCAGTGAGAACTGGGGATTTGAAATAATGACTGTACTGCAGAGACCCTTCTTTTAGGATCTGCTTTCTGATCTTGCTCCTGCTTCTCTTTCCCCCACTTATTCTCTTCATAGCCATGTGATGAGTCCCCAGGACGATTCGGGGGCTGTTGTTGCTTATGTATTGAAATGAAGAGCCGTTGCAAACGCAAGCAGCTTTGGGAATCTGAAATCTCATCCAGCCGCTTCTCCAAAGAGCACAGAATAGGCGTCTCACCCCCCCCCCCCTCCCTTTGTGAAGCCTGTTCCCGATCCACACAAAGCTTTGTGTAACGAAATGTTTCCTATTTTCTATTCTCTGTTAATTCCCTTTTATTTTTCAATTGTGACCCCGTGTCCTTGTTTTCCTACCAAAGTATTCCCCTGGGTTGAATCTGTCACTACCCTTAGGATATTATACACTTGGATCAAATCTCCTCTCAATCTCTTTTTTTTTCCCCTAGACTGAAGAGATTTCACTGCTTTAACCCGTCAGTGTATGAGAATCCCCTGAGAACAGGAATCATTCTGCCTGTGCACAGTCCTTTTTGTGATATGGTAACCAAAACCAAACACAGCCTTTCTTAATTAATCTGGCTGAAGTATTGTAATGCTTGACCTTCCCTTGATTTAAGTTCCATATCTTAAACCCAAGCATTCTGTTTGCTTTTATATTGCTTCCCCACATTGTCCTGATGTGGACATAGACATTTTATTCAGTCGCTTCCATACGTAGAATCACCCATGTGATACGTGCTGTGCAAGTTAATAATTCCTGTATTATTTTGCACTTATATAAAAGTCAGTTTTCAATCCAATTTCATTGTATAGTTGATTTCCACATTGGAATGGTCCATATACCATTCCCTTCTGAATGGATTACTAAATTTACAAGGCTTCTATGCCATTTACCTGGCAAATGTGTATACCATTATTTGCGTTATTTGGATACCGTGTGTAACCTGCATAAAGACCATGAACCTATAGTCTCCAAAAAGTAAAGTTTAGGCTTAAATGTTGTATTTTGAATCAAAGCCTAAATTTAATTGAAGCCTAAATGAAACAGTGTTTGAAATTTTACCTTTTAGCTGGTGGCCAAAGTCCCATCCAGGGTGTGTTTGTGTCTTGTGCCCTGTGCTTCTAGAGTAGGCTCTGAATTTCTGTGGTGCTTGTGGCTTTCTGATAATGGTTGAATGGATTGTATCTGCCATTGCAGGGTCAGTTTTTGCTGTCAGACCTGAATATCTTATGAGTCATGTTACTTTTCCAAATGTTTGTTTTCATTAATGTAGACCATTATGTTACCAAGGAGATGGTAGCCTTTTCTCTCTACGGGGAGTGTTATGAAAAATGTTTCTTCTTGGGATATTGTAAAACTTTTTAAGGTGGAAACTGCTCATTTTATGAAAGGATGCCTTTCTGGAAAGTTTGTTAGGACATAACTAGAGGTATATGTCCTGAAATAATACATGAATCCCTTGCCAGCCTTGAGAGTAATGTTCCTGAAAACCCTCTCAGTAGGTACATCTCAAAATTAACACAAAGCACCAGAGTAGTGAAATGCTATAGACCGTATGATGGTGATGCTATAGATCTAATGACAAAACACACTATCAATGCCATATCCAAAAAATAAATAGTTAAATGGTAGAAAAATGATTTTTTTGTATTCTGACTGATCAGCATATACTTCCAAAATAGACCAGTTTCGTCAGTTTTGAAGACCTGATTAGCCAAATAGCTGATTTCTGAAGACGGCTCTTTCAGTTCGGCAGGAAAGCTGCATTCTGCCTCCCCTGCTAAGTTCCCGTTATGTAGACTGTAATACTTATTGAGCCACCCTTTGCTGGCAAGAAACCCTCTCCTGAACTTTCAACAAGATGATTGTAAATTCTCTTTGCTTTATTATGTATTAGATGTGTACTCCGAGACATTTTATTCTCTTTGGTCTTCCATCCAAATGGTCAAAGCCACTTCCATTTTGTTTCAAGGCTCAGTTCACATGGAGTGTATGAAACATTTTCCGAAGATCATGTAACCCTGGCAACATTTGCACTGCTAACAGAGCCTCGTTGTTCTTTACTGTGCAAAACGTCGATTCATTAACACCAAATAGTCTAAACTGCACTACTGCTTTGTCTGTCTCACAAATAGTCAAGAGCTCTTATTTTATCCACGAGACACATCGCTGATCTTTCAAGTTTATCAACACTTCGATTCTTTATTCTTTCACATACACATAGTGGACATTTTTGTTGCTTATTTAACTACTGTAACTATATTTTTGAGAAATAGCATAACTATATCTTGATCACTATCACTGTGGTCCAAACAGCTGTCAATGCCATATATAAAGAACGATCAGTAACAAACAAATGAATTTATTACAATAAACAATACTGATTCTAAGAAACTTACAGCATAAAGGTCCAAACCACCCAAAAAATAAAAGTTGGTGCTGTTTGAAAGTCAGTCGGTGAAGATTTGCTCTTGGACAGACGTTAATGGTGCATGTCCTGCCACAGAGGACTTGAGGATATATATAGGGCAAGATGGCTTGAGATAAAACCTTGAAAAATGGCTAAAGCTCTTTTGCCTGCGCAGGCAACAGATCTTAACCATCAGTACACTGCTAAAACTGTGACTGGCTGTACAAGGGCTGGTGGGTTGACCACATGCAAGACTCAGTGTGCTTATGTTGTAATGGAAATGTTGTGTTCATTGTGTACATCGAAAAAAAGAGTATTTGTTTCTTCACCTGCGTTAAAGTGAAAATTCGTTTGATGAAATATCCTGAGTAAAAGAACAATGGGAATGAATTTTGTGTGAGGGAGCACACTGTTGTTCAGGAAGGGGAAGAAAGATGTAAGAGGTGGCGGGGTAGCGCTAAACAGCAAAATTGGCCTCCGAGCACAGGAACCTTCACAAGGTCTTTCAGATGTTTGGGAATCTGTTAAATTCATAGGTAATGTGCCAGAAATGTTTAATAGTATGCTGTGAGCCACCAAATTCATATCCAAACAACAACACTTCGCAGTATAGCCTTCTTGTGAAAAAGGGAATACTACTACCCTGGGACGTCAGCTTTCCCCTCCTGGCTGATTTGTAGTGCAGGAGTACAGACTCCAGAAAGTGAAGGAGTGGTCAGTCCCAGTTTTTTAACCCAGTTTGTCAAGGAACCCACTAAAGTAGGTACTTGATCCATTTTGTTTAACAGCCATGGTACAGTAAAGCACACAGAGGTGAGAAACATGCAGGGGAACAGGCTTCAGTGTGATATTTTTGGACTTGTGTTCTAAAACCCTATAATTTTAGAATTGCTCAGACTCCGATGAATGAGAACACCTTGACACTGCAGCCTCACAGCTCCAGGGGTTACTCTGATGCCACCATGCCATAATAGTTCCAATATTGTGATAAACTAAAAATCTCTGCATATGTCTGGTTTTAGTAGTGACCTGAGATACTAAATTATACTAGATGCTTTCTTCCTGATTTCTGACTGCCTGGTATTTTTTGTTTGAAGAGGATTCTTCAGAATTCTTTTTAAGCTTCAACGTGTAGGCAATTATTAAAAGGTGCCCTCTTAAGGTGACAGTTAAGTCTAAACTGTGATTTTCACTATGAGTTTCATTGAGAATTTCTCCTAAAAACGTCACTTATATGTACATCTCTCAAGTATTTATTTTTTTATATAGAATAATTGTTACACCTCTTCATTTTGAAGGATCAACAGTACTGGGTCAGTTGGCTGGTAGATGTTGTTGGGTATTTAGGCGCTTGTGAAAGAGCTTGTCTTTCTTTGACTTCAGTGTTTGGATTCCACAGTCAAAAGTCTAAATGAAGAAAGTAAACAACTTTCTTTTTAAATAAACGCCGGCTTTTTGGAGCTGAAAGAAAATGAATTGCAGCACAAGCTTGAGAATACCAAACAGAAAAATTTGGCATACTGTATATTTGAAGAGGACTGAAACCACAGGTATAATTAACAGCCGCACAAGATCTGGTCAGCCAAGAAAAAAATGCGTGGCTGATGACAGAAAAATTATCAGAGCTGTCAAGGAGCATCCTAAAACAACCTTCAGAGTGCAGGCGTGAAGGAATCAAAATCCGGAGTTTACAGGAGACTGAGGCAGCAATTTCAAGGGTTACACTGCAGAGTGTAAACCTCTCATCCAAGAATAGAAAAGCCACAAGTGGAATCTGTGTAACAGTATGAAGGTGGGCTGAGTAGGTTGTGGAACAATGTTTTATGGACAGGTGAGTGATGGAAAGGTTAATGTATGGAGAGGGGAACTGCAGGTTCTTCAGAGAGCACCACCGCATCTGTGAAGCACGGTGGAGGAAGTGTCATGCAAGGCCACCTCTGGAACTATCTCCCTTATTTTTGTTGGCGGGGAAATTGAAGGATGGCAGTAGCAGATGAATTCTGAAATTTACAGCAACATATTTTCTGATTATGCAGAAGAAAGTGATTCCACACGTATTGGATTACAGTACACCACGCAGCATGGCAGTGACCCAAAACATACAACCAGTCCAACCAAGAAGTTCATCAAGGATAAGAAGGGGAAAATGTTATAGTGGCCAAGTTACTCTCCAGATTTAAATCCAATCGAGCAGGTATTTTACATTCTGGAGAAGTCAGAACACCTCCAAGGACTCATGGTGGCTACACAGAGCTTGGTATAGCATCTCAAATGATTTCAAAGAAAGTTTGGTGAATTCGGTGGATTGCAGCCTTCATGCAGTTATTACCTCAAAAAGGCAATACTGACCCAATACTGAGATTGTGAAACGTACTTGACGTGAATAGGTTTCATTACTCATGTACATTTGAAATCATTGGTTTGAAAACAACACATCCATGGAATTGCAAATAAATGTATCATATGCATACAAATTTTACAACTGTACAGCAAAAAAACTGTTTTGTCTTTCCTGTACTTTTGGAGCGGACTGTAGATTTGCTTTAGATGTTCTAATTATGTTGAATATTCGATTCTTAAAAATAATTTAACTCAGGAAACAGTTGTCAGAAATAAAAGGTCATAGAAAAGATATTGTTTAAAAATGTGCGAGATATTCATTTTCTATAAGTATGGTTTTCTGTAACAATCTCTTCATTTAAAAGTTAAGAACTTTTAATTTATTTGGCTATCTTTGCAGCTGAAGTTTTCATTTGGTTTTAGACAGCAGCCCCTATTTTCAAATTTCACTTCTAAATATTGTCAGTCATAAAATGTTAATTAGTAAATAGTAATTTACTTATACCATGTCTGTAACAGACCTTAGTTTATACAGAGTTGTAGTTATACTGTTGCAAATGGGAAAGAAACAGTGTGGTGAAATATAACGGTAGAATTTGTAATGAATTTATACATATTAATAGAGAGAGATTTTTAATTGTATCTTCCACACTATATGCAGCGAAAACTTGATTTCTTTAGAGTTAATGATGTGGTGAAAAAGTGACCTGTAAATTGAATATATTTTATTAACAATGCCTGCTCTCATTTTATTTTAATATTCTTAATGCAATCTAGGTCAGGATCTGGATTTTCTAAATATTTTCTGACATATTACTATGCTGACGGACATTTTCAACATTACAGTCGATAGGTCTGCATGACCAGTGTCTTTCCTGTTTAATTATTAACAGTTCCTATCAATTTGTATTGCCCATGCTTGATGTTAGTATGCCAGTTACCTTTGTCTGCATACAAACATTAGAGCATTAAGTCTACCTGCATATAAATAATTCAGAAAATACTTTTGGCCAACTCATTTAGAATATTTCACAATTGTGAATACCTTGCATGTAAATACAGTGACTGTGTAAGGTGAAAAAGTAATTGATGAAAATATTATACCTGGTGCAAGCCGGTAGCAATCTGTTATTGCATTTGTGCTGTGTTGTTCTAAAGTAGCTGTTGCTTGAATTGGCAGTATTGTCTGACCAGCAGCAGTCTCTGGGCTGATACACTGAGCAAACCCTGAAATCACAATCTCATTTTTATGCGATGTGTGTGTTGCCTGTTTGTTGCTAAAACTGTGCTTTTGTCAATAGTTTCTTCT
This sequence comes from Lepisosteus platostomus, assembly GCF_059453375.1. Taxonomy (NCBI): domain Eukaryota; kingdom Metazoa; phylum Chordata; class Actinopteri; order Semionotiformes; family Lepisosteidae; genus Lepisosteus; species Lepisosteus platostomus. The sequence continues at coordinate 44,395,972 of NC_142618.1, forward strand.
GATCAGTTGTGTAAAACGGTTTATTTTTGGTTGATGCATCTATAGAAATTGGCAACCTCTGTTGTTTTTTTTATTGCGATCGTCTTACAAGACCCCTTCAGGGAGCATCACCATTCATTCTTCAGTTTCCAATATCCGAGATCCTAAGAAAGATTACAGGTGAGAAGAGGCCATTTGACCCATTTGGCTCGTTTTGTAGTTAGTAGTTTATTGATCCAAGGATCTCATCCAGTAGTTTCTTGAAAGAAGAAAAAGTATCGACTTCAACCACGTGGCTGCGTAGGTTGTTTCATACTCCCACAACCCTTTTCTTCTGTGTTAATACCTTTGAGGATTTGGCATGTTCTCTTATCTTGTCTGTTCAAGACTAAGAAGGTTCAGTTCTTCCAGCCTGTCAGTGCAGGACATTTCCTTAAGCCCCTGTATATACCTGGTTGTTCTTCTCTGGACTGATTTTAGAGCAGCTAGATCTTATCTGTAATGTGCAACCAAAATTTTATACAGCTGTGGTCTGGGAGTCCACAGCTGCCACTGGTGTCTGCCTTGTCATTCCCTCACGTACTGGAATGTTATTGGTTGCATCTGTACTGATTTCAGAGCAGCGATATCTTTTGTTTAAAGACCAAAATTGTACTTGTTGATTAACTAAACAAGGCCTATCTACATAGCAGCACTTAATTTAAACTGTACACCATCATGTTTCATTTGCCTTTTTTATTGTTTCCATACATTGTCTGAAAGTAGTAAGAATTGTATTCATGTTAGCACCCAAGTCTTCACCTCTAGCACAGTGATTCCCAAATATCTTTTTAAAGTTTGTTTTTACCACCTGCTTGCAAAACCCTACACTTGTATACTTTAGACATCATCTTTCAGGTGCTTGACCAGCCTTGAATTTAACTGAATCTTTTTTTATTTCATTTTTTGCTTCTACAGGGTTAGCTAATCCTCCAAGTGTAGTATCATCTGCAAACTTGACAAGTTTACCAACAACCAGAATCATGAACATTGATGTGAATTAGAAAGAGCAATGTTTCTAGTACAGACCCCTGTGCTACACCACTAATCACGTCACCACAATTTGAACATTTATCTGTACTGTTTCCTATTTTTTTGAACCAATTCTCAATCCTCACGCATAATATTACGAATTATTCGATAGATAGACCCTATGCAGTAGTCGGGTTCACTTAGAAGTCAAAAGGCGGAGTACAAGGATTATCCAAGCTCGCGGTCGTGAAAAATGAACAAGGTCAAAATCCAGAAGTTAGTTATGTGTGTACGTTACCCTAGGGGAGATCCAGAAGTCTTGGTAGTTAGTTGGTCCAAAGTTCGGTACCCAAGAAGTTCACAAAACGAAATGCCAAACACGAAATCCAGAAGGCTAGGTCGAAAATACAGCAGTTGTCTGGTAACCGGGAATCCTATTGCAGACGTAAAGAATACACTAGATGCGGAAATGCAGCTCGCCAGGGAAAACGCAGTACTGAGCACTGACTTCCCTGAAGTATGTTATCACTGGGGGTGTGGTGGAAAACAGAAAAGCGGATTGGATAACTATCCCTAGGGCTTTACCCCTTCTAGGGTAGGTTGAAGTGGAGGTGTGTCTCTGGTTGTGAGAGACTGATGCCGTGACACACAAACATCCCCGAATGCCAAACAGTTTACTATCTGTCAATGTCACAACTCCATCTTTTTCAGTTTACCATGTGTCTGTGATCCTAATTTGATCATATTTGCTTACAATCATGGAAGCCTCTAATTCCTATATTTTCTTTTGAACACTTTCATTTAATTACCTGTTCTTTTGATTTGTTCAGTTCTCTGGTTGTCTTTGTCTTTGCTCCCTATGCAGTGTCAAATCTGTTCACAACTTCTTGTCTCATTTAAATGTTTCTGGTTTTCCTTGTGGTTACTTGTGCCAAGATGATTGGTGCCCAAACTTAATGGCTGATGGTTACATAATTAATAAATCTACAGGAACCAGCAACGTTTATTTTTCATTTTGCTATTTTAAGCATATTATTTACTCCTTATAAGCATATAGACCTTTTCATTTATATGTACCAGATTGATATTAAGATGCTTTTAATAGCATAGAGTACAAATCTTTGAATTTTCTGGGACCCTTATTTGAAACTTCATATGTACAGACTAAATTATTTTCTGTATCCCCGAGTCAAGCTGCTCCGTGATTTTTTTACCTATATCTCTCAGAGAGTTGCAGTCTTGTCAGATCCTTAAATTACAGTTAAAGACATATTCTTTCACCTTTTCTTCTCTATATGTTGATATTATGTGTATTCTGAATGTTAAAACATTCTATTATTCTCTGTGATTTCAATAAAATAATTTGATGACAATTGAGACTTTATGTGAGTGTTCTTGGGATTTTGTTTAAAGAATCTTAACTGCATAGGTGGATGGAACTGTGTCTAAAGGTTTGAAGCCTAAAAATTGTTTTCGCTAAACAGTGGCGATGCTGTGGCATGGGAAACAAGTTTTGCTTGTCCACCGGCCTTAAATATAAAGGCAGTCCCTGCGTTTGAAAATCTTTATTTTCTGGGCATAGAGTGAGCTGGGAGAGCTCACCATTCTCCTTGCTGCTCTCACCAGTTTTAGAATTGGTGCCACCTATTAAACTGCCTTAATAATCATGAAAGGTCATCTCGGGATCTCCCTGTACGATGTTCTGGCACCAGCTGTAACATTTTGAAAAGAAAAGTCCTTCTTGGAGACAGTAGGGTCTCAGTAGCCTAACAAGACCATCAACAAGGCACTTTGGGGAAAAAAATCCAAAAGTTTTGCATTGTATGCAAGTAGTAAATCTGTTTAATTTTCCTGGACAGGTGTGGTAGCAGTTTCAATGATAGACTTTCCTAGGCTAGTTTATATTTAAAACTAACAATTTGAGCAGAGAATTTCTTTCATATATAACTCATCATGGCTTTTCTGGACTAGCTATTTTCTTACTAGGTATTAAGCACATAGTCTGGTAGTTATATTCACAATGCTTTTAGTGTCATTCACCTGTTTTACAGTGCCTTGCAAAAGTATTCAGACCCTTGGCCATTTCTCTCATTTGACTGAATTACAAATCCTACTTTGAAATTTAGTTCTCTGTGATATTTGTATTTCTAAGCACTGAAATAAAAAAAACTGAAATATGCTGTTTGCATAAGTATTCAATCCCTGTGTTGCAGAAGCTGTAAGTTTTTCACCTGTGTAAACAATTGCCCTAAGGAGGACACAGTTGCCTTACAATTGGCCTCTACTTGTGAATCATTAAAATAACTGCCACATTTTCTGGATAAAAATCCCACAGTTAAGGGATCATTATTCAGGTTGTGACTCTGAAGTACAGCTGTGAAAATGAAGACTAAAGAGCATTCCACAGAAGTTAGAGATAAAGTCAAACAAATGCATGAATTAGGAAAAGGGTTGAACCAGCGGTGCACTGTTAGTCCAATTATCAGGAAGTGGAAGCTACATCAAACCACCCAGACACTGCCTAGAAAAGGTCATCCCTCAAAACTCTCTGCGCGAACAAGGAGACTTGTAAGAGAAGCCACAGAGAGGCCAACAATTACTTTGAAGGAGCTTCAGAGTTCAGTAGCTGAGAGTGGAGTAAAGGTGCACCAGTCAACCATATCAAGAGCTCTGCATAACACTGGCCTGTGTGGGAGGGTGGAACAAAAGAAGCTATTACTCAAAAAGAACCATGTGAGAGCACGTCTGGAGTTTGCCAAAAAGCATGATAGTGACCCAGTTGCGATGTGGGAAAAGGTTTTGTGGTCAGATGAGACCAAGATAGAGCTTTTTAGCCAAAATTCAAGGCGCTATGTGTGGTGCAAATCTAACACTACCCCCACCTCAAAAAACACCATACCTACAGTGAAGTATGGTGGTGGTAGCATCATGTTGTGGGCCTGCTTTTCATCAGCAGGGACTGGGCATCTTGTGAAAATAGAAGAAGAATGGATGGTACAAAATACAGGGAAATACTGCAACAGAACCTGTTCCAGTCTGCTAGAAAACTGAAGCTTGGGAGAAAGTTCATCTTTCAACAGAACAATGATCCTGTTCAAATCCAAACACAAGGCCAAAGTAACATTGGAGTGGCTCAACAACAAAAGGTGAATGTCTTACAATGGCCCAGTCAAAGCCCTGATCTCAATCCAATTGAGAAAATCTGTATCACTATTTGAAAATTGCGGTGCACAAGCGTCATCCGACTAACCTGAACAACCTGGAGCAAATCTGCTGTGAAAAATGGGCTAAATCACGCCTAACAGTGTGCAAAGCTGGTACATACTTACCTCAAAAGACTTAAATCTGTTACTGCTTTAAAAGGTGGCTCTACAAAATGTGGGGATTGAATACTTATGCAAACAGCATATTTCAATACTGTCTTTGCTTTTTCAAAATAATTGCTTATAAGTGGTCACTATATTGTTCTTACTAGGACATAAAACAGCTAGTATGGTGAAAGTGTTACTAGTGTAAGTGTTTATAAGCTGCTTTTGCTCTTACAAGATGTTGCTGCAGAGACGTATTCACTGGAGAAAATGCAAACAAATGATTTGAAGGAGAACAAGGTTTCTAAACCTAACTGGGGTGGAAGTATTGTAAGGATTTGAATAATGTGATATTAAGAAACTGCTATAGTTCAGCAATGATTTTTCTATTGAGCTGAAATCAAGGGCAGCTACAGATCAATAAGCCAGTTTGCCTTACCTGTATTTCTTTGATTGAATGTAAAGGACAAAATATAGCTGTACTCAAGATTATGTAGTAGCAGTTTTATTAGGGCTTAAAAAAAGAAAGTATTAACTTGCTAAATATCTTTGAACAAGAAATGATAGTGGTGGATACCATTGTGACATTGAATGGTGTATTTATATGATGATATATGGAATCTAAGGCGATATTAACGTGTTAAAGTGAACAGATAAAGAATAATGATTAGAAGCAATTACTAGTATCTTCCTGTTTACTTTTTCTGATTTATATCAGAGATTGAGTTGGTGAACTTAAGTTTGTTGATGATATAAGTTATGTCTAATGTTTGAAATTAATGTTCTAAATGTTCAAACGGAGTATGCAAGTACTCTGAAAGGGTTCAGGATTGTGATGACACTTAACAAATGAATAAGTAGATAAAATTATGTCTGGATAAGAGGAATGTGTATATATATATATTAAATGGTCAGACCTGAACTTGGCAAAATAAAATATTAAATTGACTGTATCAATTTCCTCAACTAGACAATATGGGGGAAAAAAAAGACCAACAGGATTATTAAGATAAAGTGGAAAGTGTTGGTCTGTAGCTCCAAGCTTTAAAAAAGCTGCACGGAAACTCTGCACTTGTAAATCCTCCTTTCGAATATTGCGTGCCATTCCAGTTTAGCAAGGTTTGCTGTGGTTTGCAATGGAACTGGAGACCTCTTAAGGAAAATCATGGTGCTGCTGTAAGAGGCATTGGTGGACCAGTAGGTGGCAGTCTTCAGTTTGCACTATACTTTCCAGTGTCACCTCCCAGTATGCTGACACTGTGTCTAAGTAGAAGGTGCCAACCTTCATATGAGACGTTAAACCAAGGTCCTAATTACTTGATCGTTAAAGATCTCATGGCAGTATTCGCAAGAGGAGGGGAGTTAACTCCTTTGTGCTGGACAGATTGATCAGACCGATCTTACCCAATTCACACAACACTTAAACATTTTCTTAAAACTTTCTCACCCCCTTATCTGATCTGCTTTGTAGTGGGTCCCCTCCTGTAAGTAAAATGAAGAATAGTTGTCTTGTTGGGAAAAAAAAACAACATTATTTCTATTTTTTCAGGTTTACATGCTAAGAGAATATATTTTAACATTTTTCGTGTGGTTTTATACCACAGATCTAGTCTCGAAGTCTAGTATTTGCTTCCTTTATTTTATAACATGCTTAATTAAAAACAAAATAGCCTTTTCTTTCGCTTTTTGAATGCTGAATTACATTCAGAATTCTTTTGCAAAGATGCATTGATTAAGAAAAAAACACATGGATTCTGTATTCTCTGTAGTGGTATATGTTCCTCATCCTTCTCATTAAGAGACAAAAGTGTTTTTCACAGAAAGGTCTTTGTCGTGAAGTTGTCTTTGTGTGACTGCCTGCTGTGAAGAAGAATCACTTAGAGTGGGTGTACTCCCTGCACACATGCCGTTCATATTTCATGCATGCCATAAAGCTGTTCCGGACCTACTTCAAAAGGCAATAATCGCATTTTCTCTACTTTGGTGAACCCTGTTCTTCTTTACATTACTACACCAGGCTCCTCTTTGAAGTAACCTACAGTTTTAAGATGTTTGGGAGTGGTTTAATGTCAGATGTGGTGTAGCCAGTTGCCTTACAACTGCTTTGAGGAATAAGTGTTGCTTTTGTGGCGGGCTTGGGTGCTGTGGTCTATACAACCAACAGCCATCCAGTTTAGCGTCATCTAGAAAAGTCAGGGATCCTGGCCCTAGACGTAGGTGACATGCGACTCTGGAATGTTTTTGTCCTTAGTTTAAAGCAGTGCCTTCTGGTGTACTTAAGAACAGCAATCTGTTTTCAACAAGGAATATTTTCTTCTTAGTGTTGAGATTGGCTTCAGATGAGATGCTGTTAATGAGTTTTGAGAATTGAGGCTGTTTGGCTCATTTGTGATCAAAACTGTGGTGGTGCTCAGTGGTGTAAACACTCATAGGAAATAGGGCCACAACAGGTGTGTGCGATAACATGCAATTGCCAAAGAAATTGAAATAAATATACATTTTGAAAGCTGGGAAGACACTATTGAGTGCTGTTGGGTGCCAGCAAGAGTTATCAAGCCAGAAGAACAGAGTATATTCATTTTCTCACTTTTGATTCAGCAGTTCTTTATGGAGAGTGCGGCAGAGAAGAATGATGTTGTTTTAATTGTCCCACTTAAAATGTCTTTTGTAGTCATATAATGTCTTAATCTTCGTATAGGTCTCATCTTGGCATCCTTTAATTAGGTGACAGCACTATCTGTTGGTAGTATATCTTTAATAGGGCTCATTTTGAACTTCACGAAGTTTTATGAAATCTTAATGTATTAATTTATATATACCGGCTTCTAGCTTGTTTCCATTCTAGTTCCCTCACCTCATTAGATGCTATCTAACCAGTAACTGCATCATTTAATCTCTATTGTATATAAATGTAAGACTGTATTGTTTGTAGCTAAATCTGCTTATAAGCCAAAAAACAGCACTCCTGAGTGAATACATTTATAAGATTTTTTTTCTTCTTTTTCTAGGAAGAGACTGCCGGTGTAATTGATTCAAATAAATTATATCAGCACCATCTTGAGTAAGTTTATGTATCATCCACTAGCTTATGTACAGTTTTTGACACTTTGCATCAAAAAAGTACGAAAAAAACAGGACCTTTACTGACAGCAATGTGATTGTTTGCTTCTGTCAAGCTACTCACACAATAAACAAAAAGCTATGTCCAGATGCTATAGTTTTGCCGCCGAATGTTGTTTTTGAAATCTATTGTCTTTAAATGCTTCCCTCAGGTCATCATTTAAGGGATGATTTTGTTGCTGGCGTCACATTTTCAGACTCAGGTTGAGGCACATGCTGGGAGGGGGATGTTAATACTTCACACAGGGATGATCTCAGATGCTAACCCCACATACGTCAACATCACTTTTTGTCTTGAATCAGAGTTCAGACAAATGCCTCTCTTAAAAGCAAACTAAAGGAGCTGTATTTATCTTATGATAGTGGGAATGTGGGCTTATTTTCAGGCCTTGCTTTTAAACTTTCTGAGTCCCCAGGAGAGACCTCGGCCCCTGTGGGACCCAACCAACATATTCAATTAGAATGCAGGCATTGTTCTGTAAAAAGGGAAACAGAAAGAGTTTTTGAATACCGAATTAAATGAATCACATAATGTAGCATGGAACTGAACAGTTGCATGGGCTTGAAGTAAGACATTTTATGAATGTAGCCTCCAGGTGCTTACACTTTCCGGAGGAAAATACTACGTATTTCAAAAGTGATGTGAATCATTTAAAAAAACTATGTCCTTAAAAGGCGTTATATTGCTGTATTTTAGGCCATTTCAAAAGCCTATTTTAGAAGCACTTAACTCACCTGAATTAATTGGATTTATTGTTGGAGTGACATTGTCAGTTCGCTTGCGATACCTATTTACTGACTTAGCCGGTGGTGTTTGCAAATCAGTGATGGACTTCGCTGATGGTCTGCCATTCTTGAACATTGGAGCAAGTAAAGGTTTATTCCATGCTGAAAAGAGAAGAAAAGAAACATAACGTTTTGGCAGTGGACCATGGAATAAACCCTTACTTATTCCTTGCCAGCCTACGCACTCTGAGGCAGCTACTTGCGATTCTTGAACATGGTACCATCACGGAACCACGCAGACACAAAGCACCTCTGTTTTCCGGGGTCAGACATGGTGCCCTGCAGCACACCTGTTCTTGGTGTCGCCTAGCAACACGTCCGGACCAGAGAGCACGACCTACACCTGGGCGGGCACCTGTACCCATGGAGCCATGGGGGAAGCCCAGAAAGTTCATTTTTACCACTTGAAATTGATGTGTTTTTATTATAGTTATATAAACATTTGTGTGGAGACTGGTAGTCCTTATTATGAATTTTCTTAAATCCACAAATCAGTTTGCTCTCTGCGACCACCAAGACTTTTTTTTCTTCCTCCTCTCTAGAGTATCGTTGCTTTTGTTATTAGCCTTCTGACTGATATCTTTAAATGTTTATTGAGACAGGCATGCTCCTTTTCACATTCCTCTTAGTCAGAAGAGCCGTCTGCGCACAGTGTCATCACTACCGTAACTGTTTGTTTCTACCGTAACTGTTCTTTTTGGGCACCAGTTGCCGACGGCTTAGATCGGCGCGTTTGTCTCACCCTGCCCTGCCGTCGTCGGCGCTCTGTTCGTGATCGCTGAAAACGCCATGGGGGCCACATCGCCGCTGGGCAAGCGATGGGGCCGATGTCGAGGACATGCAATCCCATGGTGACATAGAGAGCGAATTTCTTTTTCCGTCTGAAGGTTTTAACAAGGGCTGTTCTCATGCAGCCTCACTTGTCATTGATGGGAATCAGGGAGATTAATGAAATCGTGTGGCTGTGTGGCACTGGTTGTATCATAGGCGTTGATGGCACCGGCAGCACAATGACTGGATTCCATAAAGCAAACGTCCTTGGAAACCGAATGTCATCAGCGTGCTCTGTGCTTAACATTGCATGAATTCCTAATGACTTGGTGTCTGCATTTCCACATATTTTTTTCTTCCTCCACAGTGCAGTTGTTTCTAGTTCATTTTTCTCAAAGTGCTAGGTGCAACTGTCCGAGCTGCACCAACAGCATCTTTTTAATGGGGTTGTCCCGCAGAGCATGACGTCACTGCAGCGCATGTTCAGCAAAAAGCAGTGGAGCAATGTGAGCTGGGCTCGTGTCGGGACGTTTTTGGATCGCAGTGTCGTCTCCTGTAGGTTTCTCTGGCGGTGGTTGCAATGTCGGATTGAGAGACTGCTTTGTCCATGCTGGAGTGATATCATGAGCAGGGCCAGATAAGTCTCTGTTTGCAGCGCTGGTCCAGATGTCAGTTATCAGGGTAGTGCTGGATGCCGTTTCTGACTCGCTCTTTAACACATCAGCAGCTTCAGAGTGCTGTTTTTTTTTTTTTTTCCCCTCCATCAGCGGGGTGAAGAACATTTTGATAGGCATTTGGTAGGTAGGTTCAAGAAACTGGATGAGGTGTTTTAATGCCATCCCCTCCAGCAAAGAGATTTGGCTCTGGTCTGTCACTTTCATTCTCAGAAATGGTGTGGGTGGTAGAATTGGCAGGCTGTGCTGAACAGGGTTTAGAATGCTTTATGTAATCAAAAACTTCATGTTGGTTTGGCTTTTTCCCTTTAGTATTGCAACTGCTACAGAAAGAATAGGAAACGGTTGGAGCCTGTGAAGATGACTGCGCCCTGTGATGAATTAGGTTGCTGGGATTCAGGAAGAATCTGCTTCGCTGATGGCTGTGAAGTGAATGCTGTTCCTGTGAGAGAGTCAGCTGTGCTTCTCTGAGATAAAATGCCTTTCCTAATTGTAGGGGGGAAAAAAAGATGCTAATACAATGAAAATGATAGTTTACATATACTACAGGCTTCGTGAGGATACTATTGCAGCAACAGGAGACGCTAATCCTGACATTTAGCTCTTTAACATTTGTGTGTTATTTAAAGTACGGATAATTATGTCAAAAAGTATAGTACTTCTACAGTTGGTGTTAATACTGAATTGGAGCTAGAATAAAACAAAAAAAAACATACTTGACAAGTATAGAACTGGACTTAATTTGCCATAAAGGACAGCAGAGTGTTACTGACAATCAAAGAGGTACCAGCTAGTTAATTGTGCTTTGCTGCACCTAACTCCCATTTTAGCCATATATACTACTGTGCATTGTAATGAAATCATGTTTTATAAACTAAAGCTTCCGGCAGCCACTGTATTTCAAGTCAAGCTTTATTTATGCCTTGTTTACGTGTTAAACCATTGCATTGCTAGGAAACAATCTTAATGAAGGTGTAACATTCACAAATCCCATGATATTTTCACTAGAAAACAACTAGTGATAAGGAAATGGGTTAGACCTCTGTTTTTTACTGGTGCCTTATAGAAGTCAGAAGTTCATATTATTTTAAAATAATAAAAAAAAATGCATTGTAACTGTAAAAAGTCAATATACCCAAAATAATAAAACATGCTTTCAGATTAGACCAGGGCTTTTTGGATAAAACAAATATTATGCTCTTTTTAACTGTCAGATGAATAATTGAACTGCATATTATTGCATAAATATACAGGTATACTGCCCAGGTTTATATATACAGGTATACTGCCCAGGTTTGCCAGACTAATTAAAATAACAGCTCTGTGGCCGTGGCGAAATGTTTGTGAATGTGTCTGATAATATCTTACTCATTAGTGCGACTACATTGCAGAACTGAATGTAAGAGTTACACGCTTCCTGTGTGCAATCACAAACACTGTTGCAAAGTAGAAGAGAAAAGTGCACATCAAGCACAAACAGTAAAAACTTCCAAGTCTGATAAAGGACCTCTAAACAATGTCTCGAGTGTGATGGCATTTTGCCGGGATTAGTTTTTCCCATCAGTTGAAAAAAAATGAGTTTGCCATCAAATATCTCAGGACACCCTCTTCATCTGCACCAGCTCAGCCTGTGTTTCAGTGGCTGTGAAGGTGTGAAGATGGTTGGATGTGAGATATAGCGTGTAAACTAGGATTGAGCTAATAAAATAGCCTTTTATTGCAATCCAAATTTTACAGTTTGGGGTCCTTTTCTTAAAAAAAACAATTTTACATCAGTTATTGATTGTTGTGAATAAAAATGCTTTATTCCGAATAGAATTGGTGGGTAGAGAACATGTTTTTAACATACTGTTGCTGTTGATAAATGGGTTAGCAAGTCTGTGAATAACTGGGGCACAACATTTTCAGTGATCATAAATCACTTGGTTGGACACATTTTCTAAGATGGAATTTAGCATGGAATTAACTTCTGCTTGTTCCTTTGCAGCCTCCGTAGATTCCCACTCTAACATTTTTTATTGAGTTCAAGAATTAAAAAAGATGATTTATATTTTAGTTATAACAATAATAGTGCAAAACACGCTGTTACAATGACATTCTGATGCAGTTTAGTTTGATGTGACCAACATTTCTAGGTAAGATACACATTGCAAATAAGTGAAAATATTCCGTTCTTAATTAAAACAAATATTCCAGCTAACAACTTTATAATCTAGCTTTGGTAGTGAGATATATATTTGCATTTGAGCAAGGTTTTAATTTTATACAGCCATTTCAGGTAGGCCTCACTTCAGATAGAATTTATTGAAATATACATACTACAGACTAACATTTTCAGGTAGTAAAAGCTTTGTATGTTTGGCTAAAAGTTGCTAAGTTGCCACTCATCAACACCAAGTACTCTATAATGTCAAAGCGAAATAAATCCAGACATTTTACCAAAATTAATTAAAAATAAAAAGCTGAAAATAATTAAATGCATAAGTATTTCCCCGCTTGCTTTGCCACACCTAAATTACCTCTGAAGTAACCAACTCTCTTCTCCAAGTCACAGAATTACTTGACTGGAGTCCATCTGTGTGCAGTTCAGGTGTTTCACGTGATTTCAGAATAAATAAACCTGTTTCTGGGAGCTTCCCCACTTAGTGCATTTCCAAGGAAACACTACACCGTGAAGACCAAGCAGAATCTAAGACAAGGTTCTTGAAAAATACCACTCAGGGCAAGGATATACTGTATGACAATTTCCAAGGCATTGAATATACCTCGAAGCACAGTGAAGTCCATCATTAAGAAGGTGCGAAAATATGGAACAACTGTCTGTCCTCCAAAACTGAGTGTCCGGGCAAGAAGAGCCTAGTAAGGGAGGCTGTCAAGAGGCCTATAGCAACTCTAAAGGAGTTACAGTCCTCCATGACAGAGATGGGAGAAACTGTGCATGAGGCAACAATAGCACGCACACTCGATGGCTTGTACAGAAGGGTGCTGAGAAAGATGGAAAGATAGAAGGAAAAATGGATGGAGCTAAGTACAGAAAAATCCTGGAGGAAAACATGCTGCAACCCGCAAGAGCACTGCGACTTGGAAGACGATTCATCTTCCAACAGAACAATGATCCAAAACATACAGCATAAGCCACACTGGAGTGGCTTAAAACCAGAAAAGGTTAATGTCCTGGAGTGGCCCAGTCAAAGCCCAGACCACTGGATTTTCTTTTTTCCCCGCTTTGACATTATAGAGTACTTTGTGTTGATGAGTGGCAAAAAGTCTCGGTTAAATACATCATGGTTCCATGCTGTAACGTAATAAAATGTGGAAAAAGTCCAAGGGAGGTTAATACTTTTGGCACTGTATATAGGTTAACACAAATAACGCCACCACATTAGATGAGTGTGCATTGCTCGGACACCAAGCAGGCACACTGGGTAAGTAATGTTCCTGTAACACCCTAACACAGGGGTGCCCAACCAGTTGATCGCGATCTACCAGTCCATCGCGGAGTGCTGATCGATCGCAAGAATGTTTGGCAAAAAATAAAACGGCTATTTGACTGTAGTTGTTTTGAATGTCTTAACATTGATTCAGATCTGTGCATGTAATGTCATACATTTTACTGCCCTTGTGTGTATTTAACCCTTGTCAAATGGGTTGTAAAAGTCTCTTCCCTGAGTGCTGGTTGACACTGGTGGAGGGAAGGCTACAGGAGCTCAGTAAATAAAGTGTGTTGTGTGTGCTACCCAAGAGTGTTCTCTTGGTTGTTGCCGCACAAACCCCTCATTTGCTAGTGCATAGTGGAGCGAAATAGACTGGCTGTAACAAATTCACCAACAGTTTGATAAGTTTGATTGCCTATTTGATAGCTGTTGTGTTTGAGCGAAAATGATGAAGCAAAGAGACCGAAAACTCATGCTCCCATTCCTTATGGTGACGGTGATTATATTTTTTTGTACTTCCGCTTTCAAATCTGCAGGGCTAGTGCCTGTGCGGAAAAAGGAAAATATAGAACAACGTTTCAAAACTGCGCACAAAACGTATGATATGGACTTTCCCGCTCAAAGTGAGTTACGGAAAAGAAAAGTGGAAAAATTAAAATCTTAACTAGCAGCAGTCGGTTTTCACGAGGCCTAATACAAGAGGGAAAGCGGCACTCATCGCGTCGTTCCGTGTGAGCCACGTCCTGGCTCCACACAAGACGTCCCTCAGGGATCGAGAAGTAATAACAGCGTTTGCTGAGGCTGCTGACTTGCTGGTTGGGGATTTCAGAAAACGAGCCTTGTTTTTGGCAAGGCTCAGACAGCTGTTGCCTGAAGTCAAAGAGTTTCTCAAGTCGTCTAAACATGGTGAATACGCCCAATTAGAGGAGGACCAGTGGCTTCTGGATTTAGCATTCCTCATAAACTTGACCGAACTGCTAAATGAGCTGAATGTCAAAATACAAATGTCATCGACATGATCAGCAACGTGTCAATACCTTAAAAAATTACAAATGTTCTCAAGTAAGCTTCTCAATGCCAGTGCTCACATTAAGGTAGGATATTCTTTTTTCCAGAATGGGGAACATTACTTGTTCACTGTAGCATGAGTCACTTGCTTTTATTTGCTGTCATTTTAGTGATGGGTATCTTTATCGTACTGATGTGCCCACAGTCTGTTTTCCCTATATTACAGCTTCAAATTCACACTGGTAGGTTGCGCTGGACTGGCAACTGAAAAAGCAGATTTTACATTAAAAAGAATTGGGCACCCCTGGTCTAACATGTACAGCTTTTCTCTGTGGTTCTGTGTCTTTACAATGACTGCTAAGTGCCATTTAAAAGGAGGTTTGCTGTTGTAAAACGAGCACCAAAAATTTGACAAGAAGTGGAGAAATGTGTAAATCTGTAGTGAAAGGCAGGCCAGCGTGTTTTGGATTTGTATGCAATCAGGTAGTAGTTGCCAAAGAGCAATAGTAATAGTTGTGGGCTGAATATAGAACTAGGTAATTACTGTTAGTTTTACATCTGATATCTAGCAATATTGCATTTGTCATTTTAGTGATCTGTCACAAGCCATCCCTTTGACCTTGCCTTTTGCCAGTTTTGTTTCCCTGTTAAAAAATAAACTGCTAATTACAAAACGCAAGCTGCGTTCCAGTTATCACAGCCACTAAGTGTTAGTCTTATCAGTGTCTCAGGAAGAAATAAAATGTGATGCTGATAACCAATCCCAGAGTGCATTTCACTCATTTCAGTTCTACAGTTTAACAGCTGGTATGATATATATATAGATGCTCATTTATTTTTGTCAAGTTGCTGAAAGAGGTTTCCTGGCATTATTTGTTGCTATAGAACTGGGATTTACGTAGTGTGCAAACACTCACACCTATTATTTTAAGAAAAATGAAGTTTCGTAATCCTAAGAAACTTCTTATTCTCAAGAGTACAATTAGTAGCTATTGTTAAATGGGGAATTATTGAATATGCTAATTGCACTTTAATGGGAGGAATGCCATTGCCAAATAAACACTAAGAACGTGAAGTTCTCCCAATAAATAATACTAATTCTATGTAATGGTTGTCTAGGGTTTTGATTTGTAGTATGTGCTTCAAGCAGGCGATGCATTAAAATTATAGTGACGTCCAAGAGTATTCAGACACTTGCACAGTTTTCAAATTTTGTTGCTTTAAATCTTGCAATCATGACACTTTGAAGTGGCATTGAATATTTTTAGACATTCAAAAAGAAAAATCAGTAAAAATAAAGACAAATGAAAGTAAAATGCAAATGATTTATTACCTAACAGTTTAAACTGTTTGCTTCAGATACAACACTAAGTCACTCAATTAGTTGTGGCCTCTGTGTGGAGTAATATTGGTTCGCTTGATTTCAGGATCAGTGCGTTAAGAAATCTGATTGTCCTTCTTAGCGGGTCAAGGACGAAACTGGTTTGGGATCCAGCTGTGGATCCAGCAGTGGCGTTGAAAGAGTTCAACGACAGAGATGGGAGAATCGGTACACGAGTCGGCAAAATCCCAGTCACTCCACAAAGCTGACCTGTATCTCTCATCCTAGCGTTAATCCCGCATCAGCAGGGTCCGCTTGTCGGCACGCCTGTCTCCATTTGGTGGTTTGAACCAAATCTTTGAGCTGACGTTGCCATTAAATGCGACCGAGAATACTCCAACCGGCGCGTCGCTCTGCCTGCCGTCGGTTATGTAGCCAATTTTTAGAGGGGGATTATTAGGAGGCATCGGAAATTTGGCCAGGACGCCAGGGTTATACCCCTACTCTTTTCGAGAAACACCCTGGGATTTTTAATGACCACAGAGAGTCAGGACCTCAGTTTTAGCTCTCATCCAAAAGACGGCGCTCGTTTTACAGTATAGTGTCCCCGTCACTATACTGGGGCATTAGGACCCACGTGGACCGCAGGGTGAGCGCCCCCTGCTGGCCCCACTAACACCTCTTCCAGCAGCAACCTTAGTTTTTCCCAGGAGGTCTCCCATCCCGGTACTGATCAGGCTCACACCTGCTTAGCATCAGTGGGTTGCCCATTGTAAGTTGCAGGGTGACATGGCTGCTACAAAGCTGACCTGTATGGCAGAGTAGAAATTACCTCAAATCTTGCCTATGGTTTGCAACAAAGCTTTTAAGCGATACCGCAAACATGTGGCAAAGGTTTTAATGGTCGGACAGTTCTGGTCAGCATGCATCTCATACAAACCCAATATAGTGCATCTCTCAGTCATCACGATTCCTACTGTCAAGCATAGTGCTGGCGGCATGATATTATAGTCTGGTGTCTTGTCAGCAGGGACTGGGAAGTATAATGAGTAATAAATCTTATTCTTATAATAATAATAATGCTAATAATGTTTCTTTATTAGCCCTATACAATTTCTTGCATTAGGAATTCGTCTTTTCGCATACCCCAGCCTTTCTCCGTGGAGACACAGACACACAGACAGGGAGAGAAGCTTGGGGTCAGAGCGCAGGGTCTGCCATCGTACGGCGCCCCTGAATAACTATAACAAAAATAAGAAAGAAAATGTCTTTGAGTGTCTCAAAGTCTTGACTTATTGAGATTCTGTAGACAGGCCTGACAACTTGATGGCAAGAGCAAATCAGTTAAAGAGAAGTTATATAAAATTGCACGTAAAAATAATATTGGGATATTCAAGTTATTAATCCTAATTAAAAGTATTAGTTTTCTTTGTAAATTGTAAGTTCATCTGTAAAGCCTGCATTTTAATTATTTTTCCTTCTGTGACATAATAACAGAAGTGAAAGTATAATGAGTTCTGTGTAGTTATGGTCTAATATTGCGGAGATTAAAAAGTAATTGTGGTGTTGTCTGAATAATGCTTGTGGGGGCAAGAAAATGCTAATAAGATTAGTTTCTACCTGTTTTCCTTATTTCTGAAGTGGGTGTCATTCATGTGGTTTTTTGTTGACGTGTGCCAGCTGATGAGCTCTTACCCACATTTCTGTGATTTTCATTTTCCCTTATTCATAAGAAGTGCTTATGCTTATGAATAAGCACTTAATAGCACTTGACATGCACTACTTGTACATGGCAACAAATCTGTTCTGGAACAAGTAAAGGTTTATTCCATGCTGAAAAGAGAACAAAGAAAACTCAGATACCTACAAATCTGTACCGTTGCGTTCAAATGAAGTGTTCAGAAGAGAAAAGGACAGTACAATTTTTAAATCGTCATTTATGTACAATATTTTATCAGAAATACTGTCATGGGGGTATTTTAATGTTTACTCATTTTATACAAATTATTGTGATTTTGTTTTAAGAAAACTGTAATTTCCATGAAGCTGACTTTCAGACATTTTACTAAAATATTAAATCAGTTTGTGTTTACCTGCGATTGAATCCCAGTAGCTATAAGTAGGCCTAATTTCATCACATTTCACTTTGTGCACTTAGGAAAGCACACTTGAATGTAGTTTCCAATTTTACACTTGCATGCCTGATTATAGCACATTTTTCTCCGCTGAGGTTTGCAGTAGACCCAGAATGAGACATTCAACCCACCTGACAACTGCAAAATTCAAACTCGGTGGGAACATAAGAAGACGGCAAAAAGCTCTTTATTCATACAGTGTTTGGAAAATTTTATATTGCCAACATGCCCAGGGCAAGTAAAAATACCGCCTAGATACCGCCGCGATTGGGGATTTAAAAATGTGTCCCAGAAAGAAAGCGGTTTAATCTATTCCTTAAAGTGCTGCAACAGTTTTGAGTTGTGGTCTTGGTTCAATAATTGTTAGAAAGCTGGGATGAACCACTGAAACAATTATATTTTTAAAAAGGGTCCGTCACACTGTGCATATGGTATAGTTTAGATAAACACTTTACTTTTTTCCCACCCCTCACCCCCCCTCTATCCACTGCACAGGCATCTTAAGAGTAGACTTGGCATGCTGCCAATGCGATATTGCCTAGTTCCATCACTTTCCATAGCAAATACTCTATTCCAACAGTTCAGGATTAAAAAAATGGACTTAAAGAGGTTCTTTCGTGACAGTTGTTCTGGTTTTCGTCTTTTCTTTTTCTTTTACACTTCTGCCATGTAACGTTTTGTACTTGCTATGTAGATGTTGCAACTACCTGCCCAACTAGAGAAAAAAAGACCGAAAACTGTTCCAACTGCCCAATTTTCCACATCTACTGATGGCAGATAAACTGTTTTTGAACTAGAAGCAGCAATATATGAGTAATTTAGGAATATGTCTAAACGAATCACTTGGAGACTATTCTTTACACAGAGAATGTTGGGAGTCTGGAAACGACTCTATGCCACATCATTGAACTCTTTAGGAAATGGCTTGAATGACTGAACTATGAAAAGCTATTTGTGCCATTTATTGTTTAGATTTTTTACATTCTTATGTTGCAAGCACTCATTGTTAGGAGAGACATTACTTGTAAAATGAAAGAGAGAAGTATTAAAGCAATCCATAAATATATTTCAGTGTACTCCTTGGGACATATGAAGAGTGAATTTAAGAGTATAATAAAAAATGTAACTGCGTTAAGGGTAATAACCATCTAATTATTTCAAAAGGATTATAACATGTTTACTGTTTGTAACATATCAAAGGCTGACATTTTTAGCTGCATTTTATTCCTAAAAATAGCTTGCATTCTAATTGCATGTTCAGTCTGTAAGGTAAAAATCCAGAATGCTTCCCTCTTTAAAGATTCTAGCAGGACAACACTCTTCTTTATGCTGATCCCAGAAAAATGGCTTCTTTGGGGTTAAGAATATTATGTTTATGCCACAGATGCCCTACTCACCAGTCATGATCAACATTGAGCATTTGTGGAATGAACTGGAATGAAACCTAGGGCTCAAATACCAGTAAAAATATGCGTTCTTCCAGCTTTAGGAGAGGAATAGGAAAGAATCCTACATGATAACACCTCCAGCATGGTGTACAAATGTGTTTCTGATGTGCATCTGGCTGTCAACAGTGGGCACACACTGTTACCCTGTGACTTTCACAGGAGACCCCTGTGCTGATAACTTTGTTATCAAAAACAAAAGTGCAAAAAAGTATGCAAGGCTGTAATTTAATCTCAAGAGACTAAACTTTTTCTGACGATCAACATTAGCCTGTCCTTTTAAGTGTGTCTTCTGACTAGAAAAGTAATGGTACCATCCAGATCCTTTTGCTGGTAAGATTCTAATTCGTACAGACTACAGCTACACCCTTAAACTTTTTAAGTTATGAAATGCCGTCTATAAAATAATTTGGGGGCATAGCATACTTTAAAATTGTGTATGTCTTTGTTTCTCATTGATTACCAGGTTTTCTTTGTGGTGATACATAGCCACAGCAATGATTAAAAGTGAATGTACAGGCTTCTCTAGTGTCTTAGTCTTGATAGCAGTTGAGTCCTGGCGATGGTGTGAATGACATTTGTCTTGACTGTGCACAGTGATGTGGAAGCTACATTGAAAATGGTAGCTAGCTAAACCGGTAGTATACGCTTCACTTGAACAGCATCTTGCTGTTCGTGAAGCTGTTAATAATGGTGAAGAAAGAAAGCAAGCGCTAAGGCAGATAGATATTATGCATTCAATTATATTTAACTGCACACGGCTTTGAAGGCTCACTGAGTAATAGAAATTCATGTTGACGTGACATAAACATAATAATTCAAATTGGGAATCTGACATGACTGTTTGGAATGAAAATCACTTTGCTGAAAGAGACTGATACAAGCTGCATCACTGGGCAAGCGTCTATGGATGGAGAGGGATGCTTTTTCAGCTTTGGCGCGCACTCAAGACATTTTAAAAAGTGATTTCTCACTGGATTCAAAAACTCTTGTCAACATTTTTACTCATATCAGTCTCCTGATTCTTAATTCTTGCCAAGTATCCAGAAAAGCTGCTTCATCCTAACAGTGTTACATGAATTTGTCAGTTCTCTCTCGAAAGGTCTGGACCTCTGCTTTCACTTTGAAGTTAAAATTACTGTGTCTGTCGTAGCGTACACTTTAAAAAAAGATTTGAAATAGTTACAAATTACTGAATAAAACCCTTTATATGTAGTTTAACTCCTGGGAAAATAGGAGAAACAAGAAGGGAAGAGGTTTCCAATTGGAGGAAGCATATTCAGTGTTGCACTTCGAATTATTAATGCTATTTATGCCTCCAAAGTTTACATTTGCATTACTTGTAATATCCATATTTTAAAACAGCAAAAGGTTACCAAGGTTATTTTAAAATCATTGAACTAAAGATGGAATGAAATAATAGTAATGTTGGAAATCCTTTAACAATGTAAAATTAAAGGCACATATTCAATTGCATGAAGTAAAAACAAAAGAAGGCCTATTATACTTTATTTAAAATGAGCAGACCTGACATTGGCTTAACCAAGCTCTCTTTAGGAATCAATTAAACTTAGTCTTACTAAGAAATATCATTTGGATCTGCACATTATTTGCGGTCATCCTTATGTGAAAGATACCCATTACCTTCTTCATACGATTCTTCATTTGAACTGCCTTAACAAATCACTTAGAAAGGTAATCGGCTGTGTACTGTTCATTTTACAGACGAACATTTTAGTCTGGTTGTTTCAAAACAGGATTATGAGAATCTGAGAATCATCAGTCATTTTTAAAATAATAATCCTGGGCACTTTCTGGGCACTCCACTCAAAGTGCTGACAGGTAATGGTGACTCCCTCCTCCCACTACCAATGTGCAGCCCCACCTGGATGATGCAACAGTGACAGAGCATAGTAAAGAAGCCATACTGGGGATTATTAGGAGGTTATGATTGATACAGGCCAAGGGGAAATTTGGCCAGAATGGTGGGACAACACCCCTATTCTTTTCGAGAAACACCCTGGGATATTTAATGACCGCAGAGAGTCAGGACCTCGGTTTTACGTCTCATCCAAGGGACGGCGCCTTTTTACAGTATAGTGTCCCTGTCGCTATACTGGGGCCTTAGGACCCATATAGACCACGGGGTGAGCACTTCCTACTGGTTATCAGAAAATGATTAACTGCAAATGATCAAGTAATGGGAATATTTCTCCAAATACTTTTTACATAACTAAGCAACAATATTAATTTAGGAACAAGTAATTGGTTTATTCCATGCTGAAAAGAGAAGAAAGAAAACACGTTTCGGCTGTGGAGCCTTCTTCAGGTGTCACCTTAAGAAGGCTCCACGCCCGAAACGTTGTGCAAATACTGCAGTAGGCTGTTCACAAATCTGTTCTTAACTTAATACTACAGGCTATGTTTTATAGAAAATAGTCTCTTTAACATATTGATTTCAGGAAAAAAAACATTCCTTTTACAACATAGTAGTGTTTCTGGATTAACTATCAAAACATCTAAAATGTTTGTTTGAAAACCTTTTAGTAATACCAGTTCTTAAAAATACACACTGCAATAATGCAACTGACATACTTAAAAAAAATGGTCAAAATTGTCTATGGATATTGCATTCTTGTATTTTCATTTCAAAAGCATTTTCAAAGGCTTTTTTCATCAAGAAAATTAAAATCACTTTTACTTGACCAGTGGTTTAGGATTCATTCCTGTGGTGCTCTAATCTCAGTGCTTTTTTTATTGTACTTTTGTTTAACATTGTCAACTGTTCTTTTATGAAATGAATCATCCCAGTATAACAATGTGTGAACCGGGACTTATCTCAGGGCGCGGCACGGTGGTACAGCAGTTAGGATTGCTGTCTCACAGCGCTGGGTTCAGTTTTTGGGGTTCTGTCTGAGTGGACTTTCTATGTTTTCTTTCCGTGTTTATGGAGGTTTCCTCTGGGTGCGCTTGTTTCCTCCCCCGGTCCAGAGACATACCTGTAAATGAATGTCTTCTGGGAAAATTGGCCCGGGTATGAGTGTGTGCAAGTTTGTATTTGTGTGTGCCCTGAGGGTTTATCCTAACCTTAATAATAATAATAATAATAATTGCTTACACTTATATAGCGCTTTTCTGGACACTCCACTCAAAGCACGTTACAGGTAATGGGGACTCCCCTCCACCACCACCAATGTTTTACATCACATCCAAAGGACGGTGCTTGTTTACAGTATAGTGTCCCCGTCACTATACTGGGGCATTAGGACCCACATGGACCGCAGGGTGAGAACCCCCTGCTGGCCCCACTAACACCGCTTCCAGCGGCAACCTTAGTTTTTCCCAGGAGGTCTCCCATCCAGGTACTGACCAGGCTCACACCTGCTGAGCTTCAGTGGGTTGCCAGGTGTGAGTTGCAGGGTGATATGGCTGCTGCCTCTTTATATTGGATAAAGAGGTTAGAAAATGGATGGATGGAATTTTCTCTTTAATTGTGTTATTCATAGTTATTCTATTAACCTATTTGTTATCCATTCTATTAAGCTATTAGTCATTTCTTTTGATTTTGCTGCTCAGCATTTGGTGTTTTCTTTGTGTTAGGTTATTCACAGTTCAATCGGTGAGTTTTTTGGAATGTAACCTTCGTTGTTATTAGCTAAGTTAATATGTATTAACTTTTTAGAGCTGTGAAGTTTCACAATTTTTTACCATTGCCATATAGGTTTAGTAGACCTACTGGCTGTTTTCCATTCACTAATCAATCATTTTAAAGTAACTTTATTTAAGAAATCCCCAGCATTAATCAGGCTTAGTGAATTGTGATTGTCTGATGGAAAAGTAGTACCTTGGTTCACCTCTGGAATATGAAGTATGGTAAAATCCTGTTTTTACAATAGGATTGTTGGGTCTGTGCCAAGTACAGTCCTTAAAGAAGGACTTTCCTTAAAACCGATATGTAATTCCACCTTGTAATTATCAGAACATAAAACATATGGGCTTGTTTTTCCTTCATTAGCAAATAGTCTGTGTATAGGATTGTATAATCACCATTATACATAATGTTTTATACATTATTGTGACAGGTGGTAGAATCCGAGAACAGTGACATGGTCAGATAAAAAGATACATTTATTTAGTGTTTGTTCCGATGATTCTGTCATCGAGGCGATTCTGTCATTTTATTTTTTTATTTCAGTATTTCAGTTTGAACTGGGGTTATCCTTCATGAGAGGCGTGAAGTTATAAGACGTCTTCTTTATTGATGTTGTTTTTTACCTGCAGTCAGTATTTATATCCAGAGACCCAGGCACAAAGTCATGACAATTTGCCTGGAAAGGCAGCTGTTTGACATGTTCTCAGGGTGCCCAATGAAACGGGGAAACAGCGTGTGTGTGTGTGTGGAGCATTGTCAATAAAATACTTCTAAAATTAATAAATTCAGGCCTTAAATGCAGTTAATCTGCATTTCAAGCCATTGCTATTTTAACGTTTAAAGGAAATTAAAGTGTTTTAACTAAGTCACTGAAGGCTCATTTAAAATTGATGTTTTCTGCAGTTTTCTTTTAGAAGTTTTTTGGCTTTCTAATGATTGAACATATCTAGCTCAAGTGAGTCTAATTATACTTTTATCGTGCCTTTGAGATGGTTGTTAACCATTATTTCTCCAAGCCCCTGTAACGATGGGGGAATGTATAATGGACATTTTAATTGTATGAATGTGCATGTGAGGTTAATTAGAGGGGGTGGTTGTCCAGTGGATAGCGACTGAGGATAAAGAGACCAGGGCAGAAATCCGGTCCAAAGGAAGAGCGAATGGAACGGTCGGTGGTGTAAAGACAGCCGCTGGGGCCCTGAGGACAGGCAGCTGCACCCAGGTGGCAGCTGGTGTCTTGCTCCTTTAGTTCCTGAGGCTGGTGTTGGATTCCTTGTGCCTTAGTTAATTTCTCACGAATGACATTTAAAAACGAAATCAGTTCAGACTTCAACTTTAAATTGCTCGGTTGTGTAGCAGTCATCAAGCCATCCTCCTGAATATCCTGTAAATTGGCTGTTTATGCCCATCCTGGCATCATGCATTGTTAAATTAAGAAAAAAATTGAACTACAGAGTTCAGTAACTGAGCCAAAAGAGAGCATGTGGGTAGATATATCCTTTCAAATCATCAGTCATGTTTATGTCTTTTTGAGTCCTTTCCATTCCTCTTCAGCAGTGCCTAGCCTTAGCTGTTGGCTCACCCAAAGGTCCTCTTATTAACCCTGTGATCCCTCCCTTCTCTATCTCCCTTCCGTGAATGGTGTATAGAGAGTGGCTCCACAGGCCCGCTGCTCTGTTACTCAGCAAGGATGAATAACTCTTGTCCTCCTGGATTAGACATAACTCTTCAGGTGATTTGGCTGCTTCTTGCGGTTAAGACCTAGGGAGGAACTGGATCTGGATTAAGCTACCGTACCGGGAATCCTTCCAGAAAACAGCTGGCCCAAATCCCTGCTTCAGCCGTGAGCAATCCAAGGAGCCCCTTTTAATTTCATTTTAAATTGGGATTATCGTATTTCAAAGCCGAACACTACATAATAGTTCCTTCAGTGCAGTTTATCAGAGAATAGATATTCTGTCGCCAAATATAGGTTTCATCAACATGAGCACAAGTTGTGACTCTTGTCTCAGGCCTCTCTGCCATTGGGATGCTGCAGACCAACCTAAAAGGCAAGCCATTGTTTTGCTAAGAAGCTATGAAACATTAAACGACACGACCAGTTAACATTGCTATTACAGTGTCAGAGCCACAGTGGAGGGTGACAGTGTTCATGTTTAAAGCATATGCAGTTGCATGCGCTGGTTTTCTGAATTTGAATTTCTGTCTAAAAAGTAGTGTTTTTTTGTTAATTTCCTGGAAGCCTACCATTAATTGCTGCTTACAGAAAACATTAAAGATGTTTCTCATAAAAGCTAATCACTTGTCCTACACACTTGTGTGTGTGCCTATTTGTAATGGTAAAAATGCTTTGTTATAAGGTTTGGCATTGCTAAATGTTAATGTTGCTGAAATGATTCTTCAGAACGCAGACAAGAAACAATGCCAGTCTGTCTGAAACTTTGTCTATCGACACGTTATTAGAAGAAAGGCTATTAATGTCTACATTTGAAGTTTTGGGTTTAAAGGAGAGGTAAGAATGCAAATGGGAGGAAGTCATTTAGCCCATCTTTTTCATTTGGACATTTAGTAGCCAAGTGAGGCTAAAATTTCAACCAGCCATTTCTTAAGTGTCCACAATATGGAATCCTATTCCAGATGCTCAAGACGTTTGTAAAGAAGTGCTTCCTATTAATTATCCTAAATTATTTAAATTTACAGTGGTAACTCCCTGTACTTATTTTATAGTTGTGTGTGAAAAAATCCCCTTTAGGTATAGTCTTTACTAATGTACAGTTATGAAATATTTATTATTTATTAGAAATTAATTTTG
The DNA here is from genome assembly GCF_059453375.1 of Lepisosteus platostomus. Lineage (NCBI taxonomy): Eukaryota > Metazoa > Chordata > Actinopteri > Semionotiformes > Lepisosteidae > Lepisosteus > Lepisosteus platostomus. Next base: position 44,421,428 of record NC_142618.1, read on the forward strand.
TTTCAAAATACGGAGTATCACCATTTTAACAGTCTAAACTTTTGGACTTTTCCATTTCCTGTAGCTGAAAAGGTGAAGAATGCTTTTCTTTTTGTGAGGTTCTGAAAGCCAGTGGCAGTGTTCTTTTTCTGGTTGTAACTGTACATTGGCATATCCTTGAGATAAGAAACCAAAAATAATTTAATCCGGTCCGTACCCTTTGTAGAAGATTTGCTTCCAGACAAAAACTGAAGCTGATGGGAGAGAGAGGGGAAAAGGGTTAGGAGAATGGTAAAACACAAAAGATTAACACAGTGCAGAGTTTATCTTGACTACTAATTAGTAGTTATGATGTGTTAATTCTCTGCAATTAGTTCACAGTTTATTTCCTTCTTATGTGTTCTTTTATGTTTATAGTAATTTGACAAACAGATCTTGGTTACATTTAATATCCATAGTTTTTTTTTCTCCCACTGTTTTGGATATTTTCACTGTCATTTTGGCATAATTGCAGTTTATTCTACAATCTCTGACCTCTATTGCATGTGTTCGTAGAGATCCCTTCCTTCTACTTCTTCTCTCTAATTGATGGGTTAAATATAGATGACCCTCTGCTCTGTGTAAACCCGAGTATGGTATAATTCAAGAGATTTGCTGCACATTATAATGGACACTAGTGTGTACTACTCATGACACTGCTTGGAAATCTCTTCTTCAATCATTAGGTTATTCACATACAAAACACTTTGTACACCACTTGAATTTGAAGTAAACCCATTACCAAAAATGTTTTAAGAGAAGACCGGAAAGACATAGCTTACAGTTTTAAGGAGGAATGTTATTGTCCTTATGCAGTAGTGCAGGGTGGTGTCCTTGCATTTCTCCAAAGCTGCCAGATCATATTAAAAAGTCAATAGTTAATGATGGGACCCTGCAAATGCCAGAGGTTTTTCAGTGATTTCGAAGAGCTACTTATGAACAACTGTGCCCTGGAAAAGCAACATTCAGGATATGCTTAAGGCGAGGGTCCTTGACATTAAGCAAAGATGTATGCGTGACAGTACAGGGACTAACAGCACAGAGTGCACTTGTCTAATTGCTTCTGGGTGCTCTGTTCCATTTCCACATTACCTTTCAAGTTCTAGATAGGTTTTGTTGAGGACACTCAGAAACATGGTATTGTGTACCAAAATGAAATTGCCGCAATCATTTAGAAAAGTAAAATTAAAAAAAAAAACTTGAGTTTTGATTTCAAACGAATTATTCATAAATACGTATTGTTAAACGTTATAACGATTCACAACATTGTCTGGAGTCAAATTAAAAGTTTTGATTCACAGAACATGTTTCTTCTGCTCGGCTTCTAAACTCTGCATCTCTGTCGCCTGGAACTTTTTAGTTGAGGCCAGGTTTGCATCAATAGTTGACGTATTTAAATGTGTTTCTTTAGTGTGACTGTGTGATGGCTAAATGATTAACGAACTTCATTAAATGCCACAATGTTAGAATTGTCATGTTCTTCCTTATACAGTGTGTGACTTGGTCGTTGCCTTTCAGGTTTTGAATCAGAACCAGGTTCCCATGTCATCTTCTGTGGTACAAGCTGAAAAGTCTCAGTTGTTTTACACTTAGATGGATTAACATTCCCTTCAGCCATTGCGCTTCATTAATTTGCTTGCTTTCTGGCTGAAAGTTACTGCTAGTTTCTCTGTAGTGCCAGTATCATTCTTGCAGCATTCTTGGGTGTCATCATTATGATGTAGGATGATAAAAGTTTGACTTGAATATTAAAAAGTTCCAGAATTTACATTGGTGTTTAATGCATATAACCTTAGATGGGTGAAGGATATACTAATGTGTACTACAGTTTGCTGATTATGAATTGGTCAGTGTTTTTGGAAAGTTTTCAGCTGTTACATTATATCCCACTTAAAGTCATACACAATTTCTAGTATTTTGTTAAGGAGCAGAATATTTTATGTACAAGACAATTTGCAGGTATTTTAAAATCGAACCGCTGCTCTCCATGGTCCTGAAATCCATTTGTGCAGACATTTAGTGTTCTGTTCAGTTCTGTCCATGCAGTTAGTTTCTGTTTATCCACCAGATGTTCAAAGCATTATTAAGGACATGAACTGAACATAGTGGTTCACATTAATCTATCAAAATGAATGGTTAAGAAATTCTATGAAAAATCTTGCTTAAATATTTTGTTATAAATGAAATGATGCACTGATGGTGCATTATAGATAGAAATCAGCCTTAAATTATGGTGTAATTCTAACAAGCAACCAATACAAATAAAGCTGGTTTAAAGTTAGGAAGGCTAATTTAACTTGAGATGCAGTATTGAATCTGTTTTAATTTTACAATAGTACTTTCATGTTTAAAACATAAGGGTTGGAAAATAATTGAAGTTTTTGTTTTCTGTATGAACAACAGAACGTTGTTTTTAAGTGCAACATTCACCCATTCGTCCATTTTCTAACCGCTGTTTCCAGTACAGGATCGCAGGGGAGCTGGAGCCTATCCCGGCAAGCATTAGGCGCAAGACCGCATACACCCTGGATGGGACACCAGTCTATTGCAGAGCACACACAGACAAACACACGCATACTCACACCAGGGCCGATTTTCCCAGAAGCCATTAACCTACCAGTATGTGTTGGGACCGTGGGGAAGGAACCAGATTACCTGGAGGAAACCCACACACACACACGGGGAGAACACACAAACTCCACACGATATCACCCCAGGTCAGGTCTAGAATTGAACCCGGGGCTCCAGTACTGTAAGGCAGCAATGCTAACCACTGCATCACTGTGCCACTCTTAGTGCTACACGAAAAACACAAATTCAGGCACAAAACATCAAATATGACAGTGTCATTTTTGTTTTTTTCACATTATACAATTGAGATCAAATGTATTCACCCCCTTTGAACTTTTTTACATTTTATTTTGTTTAATTGTGTGGAATCATGATGTATTTAATTGGGATTTTTTGCTGTTGATCAAAACAAAACATTATAATGTCACAAAATTATATGTAGAGACAAAATTCTACTAATCCTCTTTAATTATGAATATAAAACACAAAGTATTCATCACTCCTTAGTCAATATGTGTTAGAGACACCTTTGGCAGAAATTATAGTCACAAGTCTTCTTTTATAGGTCTCTACCAGCATTGCACATTCCATATTGTAACAAAATAAAATGTGAAAATGTCCAAGGGTGTTAATTATCTTTTGATAGAACCACTGTATCTGCACAAGGAAAAAAAGGAAAAAAACCATGAACAAAACTATAAGAGTGTCACATAGCATCATAGCATCATAGCCTACATATTGCTGTGAAGGCAAATGTTTCCGGCTTTTCAGTATTTCAGAACTCTTCACACCAACCACTCCGTTATCCATTATTTTCCTGATAATAGATATCTCAGGCAGATTAAATGTTTGTTTCCATTCAGTTTGGTATTGTCTGATGTGCTTATGATTTAAGTTTCCTGATTGTCCCTTAAAAATACTTCAGAAATGATTTCCCAGCTTGTCAACAGCAAATCTTCAGGGAGTGCCAGTAAGTGCTTAACTGTCCACTGTCCCAGTGGCTCAAGGACAGAATAACACATTAGAAGGTCAAAAAAACCTGTCCTTGATCTAACCCACAACTTTGCATTGCTTCTCATCTTAAGTGCTTAGTTTGATATACTGGCTGGCTGTCTATCCTTTATATGAATAATAAGATAATTTCAGGTCTCTCTTGCTGCTCCAAGTTACTTTCATATAATTATCACATTGCCCTATAAATTGAACCTCTAGACTTCACATCTGTAGTCTTTTGTCTAAGGCTGCACTCTTATCGGTAAATGTCTAGCGTAGCGCAGATATGCAGGGACCATCTGGAAGCCTTTTGTTTATAACCACATTGGTTCAATTAATAAACATAAGCTCATACAGGTGAGTCAGTTAGACAAATTAGCCAGTTGTTTTCAAAGCATGATTGCCTATTACATATTTTCTGCTGGTGCGTTCCTAAATTTGACTTCAAAGCCACAGACTCATTTGAATCTGCACAGTTTAAAACAGAAGGTTTGTAGCTCAGGACAACAGGTAAAATGTAGTTTTACCGTACCTCTAATAGGTATTAATGCAGTTTCAGCTATAGCATTTTCATTGTGAAAACCTTTTTTTAAACACGGTAATTTATTTGGCCTAAAAGTCTGAAACAGACTGCTGCTGCTGCTGCTTTATTGTGAATACAGCCTCCATCTGAGCTCAGACATGTCTTTGGTTTCATTTAAACCTTAGTTGATTAAACCTTAGTTAAAGCACTGAGGCAGAATTTTATATTGTTGGTGTCAAAATGAACTTGAACTTGCTTTGCATTTCTTACATTTCCGAGAGTAAAAAAAAAAGAGATAGCACTGAAATTTTATTCTTATAATTAAAATTCGAAATCTGTACCCACCTTTGATTTACATGATTGAGTAAGTTGTCTTTGTTTTCTTCATATGTATATGAATAATGCTTCAATTCTTTTTTTTTAGAGTAATATATCACATGCAGTGCGTTTTTCTTTCTCTTCAGCAAATGTAAATGTTGTTACTGTGTTCCACCTGGAAAAATGATTGTGATGAGGTAATCAGAGAAATATGGTCAAATGTTCTTCAATCATAAGTAATTATAATTCAGTCATAAATCTGTGTCATATTAACAGCTAGATTTCATTTATTGACTTTCTCCTTTTCTTCCTGGGCACCAGCTTTGATGCCATCCTGACTCCAGACACTAATCCTTGCCTCAGTTCCAAGGCTTTCTGTTAGTAAAACAGACCATACCTAAGTAATATACTATATATGTATATATTATTCACCTTGAGTTGATTGCCTTTTTTTTTTAGCTCAAACACCAAGGTCCTTCTGTGTTCAGTTTCTCAACAGTATATTGAGCCGTTTATCTTACTGAACCTGGAGCACTGTATATACATCTATAGATGTAACCTGTTTTGCAAAACCTTCAATTTATTCTAGGACCACATTCGAAAGCTATATGACCAGAAGTTAAAATTGTAAAAACACAAAATGAATGGGTGAGACTGACAGTGAAACAAGGGAGTTCTTTGTAAAAAAAAAATTCCAGGAAAAAGAAGTCTTGGAACACTGGTGAGCGGAAATTTATGATCTGACTGAGGCATTGGCTGGTGGTAATATTCGCCCGGAAAAAGTCATTCAGATATAATTCTTTACAGTAGACATGTAGTTATGAATTTATATGTCTGTTGATGTAAGATTTTGTTTTGCATTTTAAACCATTAAACCACAGTTACCCCTGTGTACATATTTTGTCTTTTATGATACTGCAGGGAATCATGGTGACAGTTCTTATGTCATCTGAGCGGCCAAGCCGGATCTGTTGCTACAAGTGGAGACTGAATGTTGATTCAGAAGATGCCTTAATTTAAATACACTGTCGTTGTAGTAGTTGAAGGGTGTTAATAACAATAGTTCACAAGGAGGACAAGCCCCAATTCCTAACAGCCAACTCTAGGGTAAAAATATGGGCCACTAGAGCATGGTTTCCACATGTTTGTCATGCTAACGCCCCTCCACCATCTCCAGCCACCAATACTTCATCAGGGGAGGGTGAGGTTCAGAATTCCTCATCCACAGGCTAGGCAGTCACCCTCAAATTCAGCAGGTTAAACCAAATTATCAATATTGAATTTCTGAAATCACATTTTTTGAGTTTGTATCTTTTGTAACATTAGACGTAGAGTTGTCAGACTGTCAGATTAGCACTCCGATTTTTTTTGTGTGTGTTCCCTTAACACGTTTTTAATGATCTTGTAGTGAAAGTAACAAATGGGCCACTTTAATCGATGGGCACCCAGCGGTTCAGACGTAATCTTTTGCTTGGCGAACAGGTGAGCCGTTTACAGCACATTAATGCGTTTGTGGCTTTCTTTAAGTCTGATGGTTTTCCGATTCAGTCCTAACTGTTAAGTAAATGCCTCGAACAATATGGAAATTAACAATGGAAAAAAATTAGAAAAAGAAAAGTGGTCTTTAAGACTCATTCCCTTGGGCATTATTTTGTGCATGTCATTAAAATAAGGAAATGAGACTCCAGGCAGAACACCCCAGGAACAGAACCCAGGGCCCCAGTGCTGTGGGACAGCAATGCACACCACTGCCCCACAGACAGATGTCTCCCACGGACACATCCAGGTAGACATTATTTGGGAATGTTTGGTTTGATATACAGGATTATATCAGCACAGCTGATATGGGTCAGGAATATACGCCCTACACCTACACAGGTAGTGGAGACACCCCATGATTCTTCCTTCTCACATAAACAAGGCCAGAAGTTAAACATTGTTTAACACAACTTTAGTTGTATAGTGTTCTGTACCATTGTATACTGTTTCTTACGCTGCTGAAACAATGAGTTTTGTCTTGCAGTGAATGTCTGTTTATTTGTAAAATTCATAACGTTTACCATTCAGTGATTGCATTGTGTGTGCATTGTATACATCTTATTTATATGGTTCTGCAGCTCTCGAAACGTTTTCCTTCCTTTCCTAGAAGATGGGAGGGGGAGCGAAGTAGACATGGCCATGTTTAATCAATTCTGCTTTCAGATTATATTGAATATAAAAGCTATCAAACAACAATTTAAAATGTATTTGCACTAGAAACTAAATTGTTGTTACTCTTTTAGTACACTTTTCATTAGTGTTGCATGTGTGTGATTTGGAATGGTAAAAAAGGTTAAGTTAAGTTAAATATATTTCATAATATGCATCATATTGTAAAATTGTATTCTGATGCAATAAAGGGATCCAAGTGCATTATTTGTCACTAGAGACACATTGGGTTTGCTCGTTTTTATTCTCTTGAGCTGACTTGTGTTTAGATATTTGGATTTCTGTCCAGACCCGTTTTTACATGGCATTTCACAAATATGTCAGTTAGTTTTATAGCAGCCTTGGATGCACATGTGGATGACATCTGTCACGGATATCCATAGTGCTACCTCTGTCTTTTCCATTTGTAGTGACCTGCAGTCTCATCGTATACATTGGGACATTGGGGTTCTCTTATGATCTTCAATTGATAAACAGTCGGATAAATTAGGTGCAATATCATTCTCTACTAATGGCATACTATCCTGTAATGGACTCTTGGAAAATGAACGATGCAAGAACGAATTAGGCATTAGGCATTTACAAATTGCGGCTTTATTATACCAGTGTAATACTGTGCAATGAAGAATTTCTGTTAAACAAAGTTTCACCTGAACCATTGGTCCCCTAGTGAGATTCTCTCATGTAAGTGTTCCATGAAAACCACATTCTTCACACAGGCAACATAATATTTTGCATGTCAGCTTCTTCTTTCCCCCTTCATTTGTTTAACATTAGGTGAACAGCAGGTCTTCTTGAACAAAATAAATGGGGAAAATGAAAACCCAAATGACTATAAAATCTTTTCTAAGTTTTGAACAGAAGGTCTAATGTAAAACAGGATCACACAGAGAAACCTCCAACTAATCTTTAGTTTGCATATGGATTATTTCACTGCTATCTATTTGAAGGATATTTGACGTTACAATACAGCTGTCTAATGTGTACATGAAAGAGAAGAGACTAAAGGAGCTTTCAAGCCCTGTTCACTTGCAAATTATTGAAATCGCAGTTCATTTGCAAACAACCTTTTCAGTTTCAGTTTAGTTCAGATAACCCGAGGAAAATTCACTCCCAGATAGTTTTTTTTTTTTAAGCAGATTCAAGTTCTTTGTTTTGTTCTGGGGGGGAAAAAGCAAAATAATAAAACCAGGTTCACCAAAAACGAAAAGTGAATTCAAGTCAAGTCTAGTCCATTCTCAGCTTCATGTGGGGTTTTTTTTTGGTTTCACATTGCAAACAAAACCTGATTCTCTGGCAGCTTCAGTAGAAACTCTTTTGAAAAAATGTTTTGCATCATGAAGAGTACATGTTGTGCATAACCTTTATTTTTGCTTGATTTGGTGTCCGCATCCCATGAACTACAGTTTTGCATATATACAGTACTTTGCTGGAGTATTTAGACCCTTGTATAGTTTTCAAATTTAGGTTTAAAGTTAGCAGTCATGACACTTTGACTTAATTAATATTTGCTATATACACAACTCTAAGTATTTAACCCCTTTGCTTTGACGGACTGTATTTAGGTGAACAAAATTACTTTAACCAGCCACACATTTGAGTGGGATCTGTGCGCAATAATAGGGTTCTCATTATTTCACAATAAAAATACCTGTTTTTGTAAGCTTTTTTTCATCGTGTAGTGAATTTCCAGCAGAGATTTATCAAGACCAAGGAGCTTTAAAAAACAAGTTGTATAAAGGCACAGATCAGAAAAAGGGTACAAAAAACATCAAACTCTTGAAATAACCAATGAACCAAGAAGTGGCAGGTGAATTATACCATCCAGACACTAGATCAAAAATAATATTTTAGTTTTGGATTTTTCTGACATTTATCTTCTTTCAGTCGTTAAACTTTATCCAAGTGTCCCATCCATTCATTTTCTAGCTACTTCCTCAAATTCAGGATCACGGGGGCGCCAGAGCCTATCCTAGCAAGCAACAGGCACAGGGCAGTAAACAGGACGCCAGTCCATCAAAGGGCAGATACACAGACACGCACCCACTCACACCAGGCCCAGTTTTTATACAGAAACCAGTTAACCTACCAGTATGCCTTTGGACTGGTAGGAAACCAGAACGCCCTGAAGAAACCCATACGGACACAGAGAGAACATACAAACTCCACCCAGGTGGCTCCCTAGGAATTACACTATAGGCAGCAACGCTAACCACTCTACCATTGTGCCACCAAGTATCCAAGTTCGATTATAAATATTGTTTTGGAAAAACCTCATCATCAGGTCCTGACTCATTAAAAATCCCAGGGCATTTCTCGAAAAGAGTAGGGGTGTAACCCCGGCGTCCTGGCCACATTTCCCAATGGCCCTTACCAATCATGGCCTCCTAATAATCCCCATCTATGAATTGGCTTCATTACTCTGCTCTCCTCCCCACTGATAGCTGATGTGTGGTGAGCGTTCTGGCGCAATATGGCTGCCGTCATCCAGGTGGATGCTGTACATTGGTGGTGGTGGAGGGGAGTCCCCATTACCTGTAAAGCGCTTTGAGTAGAGTGTCCAGAAAAGCGCTATATAAGTGTAAGCAATTATTATTATTATGATGATGATTATTATTATTATTATTATTATTATTATTATCATATCTTGCAGTAAGTTTTAATGTGCACTTACAGGTACGAGTATATCTTTTTATCTTAGCATGGATAATTGCAAGGGCTCCCCACTCTGTGTGGCTGTGGTTTTATTTACCAACATTGCATTAGAAATTTAAATGGATTTAACTAAATGATTGTTCCCTAATTATTACTTTTTATACGTATTTCTTCCTTATTTCTGTTTGAGGCTTTAGTGAAACCTGTATCTGTTTAGACTTAGACAATCTCTTCTTTGCAAAAAGATTCTGCCAGTTAGATTATATGTGGCCAGATAACTCCTCTTAAAGCCAACTGGGTTCAGCACTTACATAAAACTCCATGATATGCTTAGAAACTGAACGATATGAAGAAAAAATGAGTCATAGACTTAAGATGTGAGGCCCATATTAGATCTGGTTTTGCAGTTCATAAGAAATCCTGCGAGGATAATTGAAGGTAATATAACTCTGCATTAAATCTGGCAAGTGCTAATTGTTATTTGTGGATCATTACAAACGGCTGTGGCAATCTGTGCCAATTGTTTCAGGCTGTCATGTAATCTTCTAAACCTAACTACAGACCAATTTTCTATTTTTTTTCTGACACTACTCGAGAGAATCCAGTTGCTATTTTTAAATAGATTAAAAGGGCAAAAAAGAGTTCTGTCTCTCGGATCACCAGAAAAAATGCTATTCAACTTAGCGCTCTAGAGATTCCTGTTTTATCAATGAACAATTCCTGTTGTCTTGGTATCCTGTTTCTTCTGTATTGAAAATGTATACATATGTGTCATTGCCAGCTATTGGTGTGAGTCTGAGTAATTCTCTTTTATATGAATCAGTCTCTAATACAATGAAAGTTGTGGCTTTCAACCTCTGACACTGTTGATCAGAGGGTGTAACGGAACTTAATTATCTTTGCATGTTGGTTTGTTTGTCGGACGTGTAATGTGGTTCAAGCCTTATCTCTTTGAGAGAAACTGTAGTATTCCCAATAAGGCAAGTAAGTCGACTGTAGAAACCATATTTTTATGATGATTAGAGTTCACTTCTGAGACAGTAATATTTAATCATTAAAGAATGACTACTGCTAAGCGATCTTTTCTGACAATGTAGTTTCAATTTCTAGTGAAGAACATTTGTACTTGCCGTTTAAAGATTAGATCGGAGTTTTGGTTTCAACTAACAATTTGTTTTGAACAATTCATTTCCTTATGCTTAAATAAGATACCAAAAGGTACAAAGTCTTCCATTCACAAATGTATAGAGTTGATCTCAGCTGTTAGCTTTGCTGTCTGAAGCCAGATGTTAGAAAACAGTCCAGTTTAATCACCAATTGAAAAATATCCCACAAATAGAACTGTCAGTTAAGTGTCCATTTTTCATGCTCGGGACATATCTGAATGTGTAAATAAGTCCAGTATGTTTTTGTGCTATACAGATTCATGATCCCAAAAGAGCTCTGTGGGATACAAAACGTGGTATACTGTAGGTACTACAGTATCTCATGCCAGACTTTATTAAGCAAGATCATTATCATCATCATTCTTTGCATTTATGTGTAGCTTTTCCTTCCAAAGGATCCCAAAGCATCTTACTCACAAGAAGGGACCCTCTTTAGTCACAACTCCAGAGCAACACTCACCTGGGAGCCAGACAGCAGAGACATGAGATGTTGCTTCACCAAGTGAATTAAGGGGAGCTTTAGGTTGGCCAGTGTAGAGATTCCACTTTATGTAAGTTGAATACAGATGGGACATGTGAAGTTAAACCCTTATATCTGTGCAACTCCATTTCTATATAGATTTTTTTGATAGTAGACAGTATTACTTTATAAATTGCAAACACAGTTCATTGTACCATGGTTTTTTGACTATAGAGTTTTTCCCAGAGTATGTTGAAGGCAGTGGGTAGCAGGTTATTTAGTTGTAAGATCGATATAGCACATATAAAGATTTCTCTCCCATTGCGCCAGAGAGCCTGTAGCTGCGTGTTCCTTTGTGTTTGATATGTCTTTTAATTTTATTTTTAAAGTACTACATTTATAACATTTTCCGCCTTCAGTCTTCATACTACAAATCTGTGTTGTAAATTGTTTATTTTTGCAGCATACAAACAAAGCCGCTTAATCGTTCCAGGTAACATCGTAGCAACTCCTAATAATCTGACCGTTTCCAAAAATGACAGAATGTGAGCTTGATCTGGAAATCGGCAAAAAAAAGCTGCAGTGTCGCCGTAGATTGAGTCTACCCTCTTTGGCGGTGTTTTGACGGGATATGGTATCATACTTTTGGTTATGTTTCCTCCATATCTGTGTCAGATTTTTTTTTAAACTCCCAGCGCATTGACAGGATGCAATTAGACTGTGAACATCTCACAGCAAGCATTCTCCCACTCTGGGGTTTGGGATGAAGGCTTCTAGACTAGATATGTAAGGTGTGGCATTTAGCACACCCCTCCTCAAGAATGTAGGCTTACAAAGCTAATTCCTTGATGAGCGGAAATGTTTCTTTAAAATACCTGTTTGGCAGAACTAGGACTTGGGGACAAAGGTGCCAAAAGTGTGATGGTTCACTGTAATACACTCCGATATTCTTTGGTAGACTGGCATATATTGTGTTCGGTATCTTAGTGCAGTTAAGGCTGACTGGATTCCATTAATATCAGTACTACAAATATTTTGAAGTTTTCCAACTTATATATAATGCATAAACCAGAATATATGGGCACTGTGCGCAGAAATAGTTTTAGATGATAGTGTATCAGTATTTGTTTCAGCATATAATGTAATGTCTGGTTTACAGTGCTTGCCGTAAATCAAAGGGAGGAACTGCCTTTGTTACAGTGTGCGATAGGGTGCGTCAGGTATAGGTGTAAATCACAAGAGTGCCATTGGGAAATACTGAAACTGACAGCCGGGCACAGTTACTCACTCTAGTGAGCTCAACATTTCAAGAGAATCACAAGAAAAGCAATATTAAAACAGAAACAAATGCTAGTTTCTAATTGTGAGGCAGCTGCTATTTTTCTAGCGCCGCATTTTTTATACTCGAATCCAAGCTTGCAGGCTTTGCTGGTGGTGGAGATTTTTGCTTTAGCTGAAACTGCACAGGTTTTGTCTGCCCCCTCCGCTTCAAGTAGTGTTGTCAGCTGCTGTTATTTTATTGAGCTTCCTGCTTTTGCTGGCAAAATTTAAGCAGTACACTCTTTCACTCCCTACTAAAGAAGTGTACTTTTGTCTTTTCTAACATAGAGAACTTAAGTGACTCAAATGTGTCGTCTGTTGGCAGTTATAATAGACATACCGTGCCTCTCAACAAGATTCCCATGGAATTTGTGTATTGATTAAGAAATATGTATCCTTTATTTGTAAGTCAGCAAAAAGGGGCATCATTAGGGGGGAAATACTTTTGTGCAAGGCACTGTGTATGTATACCTCTCTCTCCAATCAGGATATTCTACTGCTTGCTGGCAATCCTACCCATTAGTGACCATGATTCTGGAGAAAGCTTTGGTTGTTAATGTGCTGCAAATAAATACTTTTTACCTATATCTGCAAACAGTTTCTTTTTTGGCCCCTGCCAGCTTCATGTATGATCGGAGAAGAGTTTCAAATGAATGGTTAGTATATGGAGGTTCTTGTCAAATTAGAAAAGGAATCGGTAGTATGAATGGCAAAAGGTAATAACCCACAGGGGCTGTGCAGAAAATGGGTTTATTTAAAAACTAGTATCTTAGCCACAAATATTTGAGATTTATTTTTACATTTCTGAAATCTGTGTGATATACTCATTCATTTCATACCACCTAAAAATGTTTTCTGATTAATAGTTCACCTTAGCTAATCCGCTGTCTTTGCTGAGATTTGGTTATTTAATTCATGTGGTGAATTATCAATCTTTCTGCTATAAAACAAGAACATTTGCTATTTTATTCCGGTCACAATACAATTAATGTTAGTTTATCAGTGACATAAGGTGTAAAAGTTTGCCTTGCTTCTAGGGATTAGGGCTTCACCAAGGGTGTACTTTTGGAATTTAAAATAGGTTTAGTCCACATAAATTGATCCAAGCAATTTCATTTCTGTCTGCATGTTATTGGTGGTGCATTAAGTAATTAAAATGCAATTAATTTCATTGTCAACATTGTAAGCTGCTCTTCCTTTTAAAAAATGTTCTAATTGAATATAAGGTAATATTTCAATGGCAGTTGAAGAAAGAAGTTAGAGAAAGTGTTAATTGCATTCCCTGGCTACGAGCCCTACCTCTCAAAACCCTCTTACTTCTTACATTTAAGCAGTTAAATTAGATTGATGGTTAAATCTATTTAAAGACTATTTTCTTCCCATTAAGATAGAGGTGTACATTTGTATACAAAATGCTCCAGTTTACAACTTTATAGTAGATATTATAGTTGCATTATGTAACGGTAGCCATAATTTTCATTTCAAATTTACATTTAAGGGGGAAAAGTAAAATACTTTTAAGTAAAATAGTTTCAGATAAGAATGTGTTTAAGAAATGATGTTAAAGGAAAAGTTAATGCAGGGTAATGGTATGTAGTCTAAATCTGAGTGTCAGATATTTAATATTTTTTAATTCTACATAGCAACATCATTGTGCTTGGAATTCTAAAAAAGTAGTTAGATTCTTCCTATTCCAGCTGTTCCAGTGAATTTGTCTTTTTACTGAATGTCTTAACTAAATGTTTATAATATTTAAAAAAATTATAATTAAGAAGCCAACATGTCATTTACAGTCTCTAAAAGGTACCAGTATTAAAGTCCGTATTTTTAGGTCAGGCTTTTTTTCAAGAGGACTCCAAAATGTAGTGGTATCAAACAGAAACAAAAGGTAAGAAAAGGTGCAGAAATAAAATTAAACCTTAAGCAAAGCCAGGCTACCTGCCAACTATTCATGCTGCGAATGTGAGATTTTAATTTGTGTTCACTTCCTTTTCCATACAGGTTTGGAAATCCTACAATACAGTAGCTCAGAATAACTCGGAAGGAGGAAGAAAGAAATCATAAAATTAAAAATAAGTCAAGTGAGGGCTCAAATTTCTAATTACGGAGATGTTACAAGCTTGAGGAGAAGTGGGGCAAATGAGTGATTCTGTTCAAGTCCAAGTCATATTGTATTCCCAGACATGATAGAGTGATCTTGTGGTCAGATGAATCATAGGTTGAATTATTTGTTACTATGGAGACGTGAGGAGGAATCCTACTATGAAAAATTGATCCTTTCTGCGCGCAAGGATAGCGATAATTCTATCATGGCTCAGAGAAATTCAGTGTAGAGAAGTATCATGACACATGTACACAAAACAAATTGGGAAACAGTGTTTTGGATGTAATTTGGATAAAACACTGGATAATTTATTAAAAAACCTCATTTTAACCGGTTGTCATGAGCTTCGGGGTTGTACGGCCACTCAAAATAAAAACACATTCCAGTTGAAAGGCAGCAATATATAATATAACATTATATATTTTATCTAAAAATGACAACCTAGATTATTTATTCATGAGAAGATAAGGGAATTGGTGCACTTCAGAAACATGTTGAAGAAGATGGCACCATTCCTTACCTGTTACCTAGTTCTGTCTTGTGCACCTGAGATAAAATCCTGGTTATTCCTATCTGAGGACACTAGAGGCTTGTCAGCAGAAGCATAATGCCATTTTGTAGAGATTTCTGCTTTTCCTTCAAATCCTTCATCACCTGTTTTAAAAAGGACTGTACACGGTAGTTATGCTGCTATTATATTGGGGTGGGTTGCTTTTGTCTGCACTGTTGGATTTACACATGGTGATGTAGCATATTGTGTCATTACCAACATTACTAGATACACCAAACATAGCCTGTGTGTTTCGAAATCTTTACTGACTTCCTGTTTTATTGCTATTTAAATATCGTTACTGTTCTAAACTCTCTCCTGTTATAATGCAGCTACAGCTCCATTCTAGGTGCCCGATCACCTGTTTTTCTAATTGTAGTCTTTCAGGTGTTCTTTAGTCACTTGAAACAGGTTATCTATCCTCAGGCTAAAAGGAGCCAGAAGGCTACTGGGTAGTGGAACTTGGACTTTCAGTTAAACATTCAGAAAAGTAATAATCCCATTTACGTGGAGACTTGGGTTTGAATTTGAAAACTGTTGATTTAGTATATAGTTAAGTTTGAAATGGTTGGTATGTTTTGGCCATTTCCACAGAGGGTGCTTCAATAATATAGATTGCAGCATGTATTATTTCATCATTGAATTGTTGATTCAGGACTGTTCTACAGTGTCAGTGATGTCAGAGCTGAGTACCCCTGCTGCTTCAACATGATCTGGTCACAATGTTTTTGTTAACTGGCAGATACTCATGAATAATGCTTTAAAATGGCATGTGACAGGCTGAGATAATCTGTCAGTCAGGTTTACCTGAAAAGGCTGATGATGAACTGCTACAGACATTGACTATCCCCAAATAGTAAAGGTGAAACGGATTGGATGCATGAGTGATTTGGCAGTTTCTGTCTCATTTCCGAATGGTTGCCTCAAATGAAGTGAAATTGCAAGTGGGGATGTCTGGTGTCTGAGGTCAAGGTGTTTAGTTTCTGTGAAGTTAGGAAGGAATTGAATACATGTATCTGACAGGTCCCTGACTGGCTTTACTTACATTGCTGTCATTCTGTTTGCCTATCTCTTGCATGTCTGTGTCTTTTGTTGGGATTCAGAGCCTTTAGGTAAAGCTAGGCCATCTTATTTCTTTAATTCAGACACATACAAAAGCTCTCGTTCACCAACTAAGCGTGCTTGTGAACAGAAAATAGGACAAATATGGTCTTTGCTAATCATTTTTATTTTTTCCTTAATGTCCCTTACATAAAAAAGAGCTTTTTAATTTGTTTTTTAACTATATAAAGTCAGCATAATAGGCTAAAGAGAAAAAGAATGTTAAACAGAACATTAGTGTGATGAAAAGGTTAGGGCTGTATCTCTGAAGCTAGTGTTCATGTATTAAACACTGAGGTAGTCCATTCATACAACATTTGCTTAGTATTCCATGAAATCCACTCTGATCAGTTCTTCAAAGGACCAATTGATGTGCATTTTTTCCATCAGCCCTTTGAAATTCTTACATGTATATAAGTACCTATAGAAGAAGCTTATAATGTTTTCCAACATTTTTATTTAATTAAATTGAAATTAATTCAAAGAAAGAATACCGAATGTTGTACTGCTTTTACATGACCTAAAGACATGACATTATTTTCCAAAACAATGGTTAGAAATTCAGATGTATCCTTTTGGTTTATTATTGTTTGATTAGTATGTGTTAATTCTTGTTTTTATTTTTCATTTTAGTAGACTCTTCTGTCATCAAGATTAGCTGCTAATTAAATAATTGCTGTACTGATAGAATCACTTCTGCAAAAGCACTTTATTTTGATAAAACAGGAAAGACCATTCTTTGTACAGGAGATTGGAATCAGTGAAAAAGTGATATTTCACACTGATGCCGAGATCATTTTTTCTTGATTTTTATAAGAAGAAAACATTTTGTTGTATGAATGCATGTATGCTTGTACAGTAGTATGTTTATTAGTTAAAAAAAGACCCTCTGTCGTTTATGAGAGTTGAGTCATAGAATCTAGCAAATGGTGTTTTTATTTTTTGCCTGTTGCATTTGCTGGAGTTTTCACCTTATGTCCCATCTCCTGCACAGACATCGTGTGTTTTTGTGCTGTGTTTCTTTTTAAGATTTTGGTTTTAAATTGCAGCAGCCCGTCTGTTGCACTGTCAAAGAGGCATAATCCAAACAGATAAGGTCTGCCTTGAGAAACGCTTGTTTGCTGCTGTTGTTTAATACCTGTTGCTGTCGTTGATTTAATCTTGTTCGTCATATAGACCTGATCTGTTAATGTATTTATTTGAACTAAAGTTTACTGTTTAGCTAAAGACGGAAAGAATGAAGACAGAAACCTCTGAACTTAAACATTTTACAACACATTGATTTGTATTGGAGTATGCAATTTTGAAATACCAAAATATTCTTCAAGGGTCTAAATTTTAAATACAGCTTTCTAAAAGCCAATTCTGTATGCCTCAAAACTCTGGAGGTAAAATTATTGTGAACACAGTAGACGTAAGTAGAATGCAACAGAAAGAAATGTGTGTTAAAAAGCTGTGCTTTATGTTGCATGAGGAAACTGTATTTTGTATTTTCAACCATACAAATCTGGCTTGGAAGGGCATCAATGGCCTACCTGTCCCATTCTAGTCACACTAGAAAGCTGATGTCATGAGCAGCTTGAGGACATGCCCTGTCCTGCTGGAACTGTTGTCATGTCAGACAAGAGCAGTGCAGCAGGGTCCCAGGGCTTGATCAGAGTGTTCAGCCACCAGTCACTGCCAGCAGAGGTCTGGTCCAGCTTGAAGTCCAAGCGTCATGGTCAGGGCCGGACTGATTTACTCAACGCTGGCGTGTCATCCTCCACAGCAGCACCACACTGACATCACGGTAAAATCTCCATTCATCGTAAAAGAGGACCTTAACATCACTTCTCATGAGTCCATCTCCATTCCGCTCCTTCTGTTCTGGGACACTGGGCCCCTTCTGCGAAACCTTTGTGGGTGATTTTGTTTTCTCTGACCTGCAAGTGCTTAGCTGCCTTCTCACAGCTGAACTGCTGAAGTGCGTGTTGCCATAACTAGGTGTTTCTAAACTTACGGCTCCAAAAAAGGTCACAAGATGGAAGAGGATGACCTGTTGATCTTGGTAAAGTGTCATAACCCATGGCCTCCTGTGGCTCATGGCCTGTCATTGACAGACTGCCTTTGGTTTAAATGCCTTGCATGGTTAGAAATTGTTTGCTGTAAAATACACCCGAGCGCAAGTAACATTGTGTTGTTTTAACTGGTTCTGTAACATAGAAATGGTCATACAGTAGGTGTTGATAATTGGGACATATTGGATCCATTCTTTTTCTTTTCTTGATTTTCACCAAGTGTTCCATTCAACATGTTAAATCAACTCATCACCATGTTCAAGTAACACTAATGAGGTGATTTAGTGCATATTGAACAAAGCAATTCAAGGGCATCACTGTGCTCTTGAATTGAGAAATCAGTTAATCGCAATGAAGCCACAAACATTAAATCAATATCCACAATCTGTCATCTTTGTTTTTCAAAAAGCATACATGCATAAGTAAATGCTACGTTTCAGTTTCTCTGTTGTGTGATTTCTTGAATTAGAAACAGCTCCAGCAAATCAAAGCTCAGTTTGCTTTCTCTATTCCCTAGCAGCAGGAAGTTGAATGCTAAATAATCTTAATTGGCTAGTACTGTAGGCAATGCAGGTGTTAATAGTGTGGTTCTATTTGCTTTGAATATGATGATATTCTTGAATGAAAGTGACATTACACTTCAGGTTATCTGTAGCTTATTAAGCTTTAAGCTACAAGAAAAATCTTATTTAATTTGTGTGCATACTCATCTGAACCTCAATGGCACAACTGTAGTATTACTTTAGGTTTCATTTTCTTTTCTTTTAAAGTACGTTCATAAATGTTTTATTTATAGAAGGGAATGACATGAAGAATTAATTCTGAGATGATTTTATCTAAATGATTTTTTTAAACAGGAAAAAAAGTTAAATCCCTTTAGTTAATAATAAGTTTTCTTTCTCTATTTATTTGCATGACAATTACTATGAAATCCCAATATTTATGAGTTTGCTGAATTTCTTCCATTGAAAGTAGTTCATTAAGATGCATGGGCTGTATTGTATACAATAGATAATTAATCTGAAAAATGCATAAGAAAAATGCAAAAGTTTTGATTGTGTAAGTATTCAAACACTTTGCTGTGGTAAACCTGAATTAATTTAGTAAAATGACCTTCCCAGGCACACAATTAGTTGTAGCCTCTGTCTGTGTGCAATAAGTGGATAACATACTGTATAATTCTACAAACAAAACCTATCGCCATAGATTCCATCTTTGTGGCATTGAATTTCAAGCAAAGAATCAACCACAAAGACCAAGGAGCTTTCAAAGGAATGTATGGATAATGCTGTATAAATCCACAGATCAGAAATCAGGAGAAGGGTATAGAACATTTCAGAGACACTTAACATTTCTTTGGGCATGAAGATGGCAATCCGTTCAGAAGTGGAAGTTCTTCCAGACACTCCTAGATCAAGTTTTCCTTCCAGTCTGAGCAGATGAGGCAAGGAGTAATGTTAGCGATGTCCCCATAAGGGCAAAAGGGTTCCATCTCAAATCCGCATACAGTTTGCAACAAATGACCTAAGTTATACAGCAATCATGGCAAAAGGCTTTTTGTGGTCAGACAAAATTGAAACTTTCTTGGTCTAATTGTCAAGTGTTGCATCCATCACAAGCCCAGTGTAGAGCAGTGCTCAGTCAACACCATCCTCACTCTCAAGTTTGGTGGTGGAAGCATGATGATTTAGGGTCAAAATGTGAAGGTGCTCAAGTGTTCTATTAAGAATCTCTGGAATGACTCAGACTTTCCAAAAGTGATTCCTAAGCGACTTGAGAGACTTTGAGCAAATGAGCTTCTGGAGAAGAATGGGGCAAAATTATACCAAGCCAGTGTGCAATGTCTGAGATCCAAATAGTCTAGCTGCACTAACTGCTGCCAGAGGTTCTTCCACCTGATAATGAGTTTGTGTGTCCAAATACTTATGACATCAGCATATTTCAGTTTTTCTCTTTAGTTTGTGCTGACATTTGCTTTAACTTACTTATACCTAAAAGTCTTTGGATTGAGCACATGGGGTTTGAATACATATTTTATTCACAAAATGGGACACCATAAGAAGAGATATAGAATATTTGTCAAGGAAATGCATGTCCAGGTTTTCTATTTAAAAACTGATGCTTGAAGAAGTGGGAAAAGTTATTAAATTGATCCTTTTAAAGCATCGGGGAATTGATTCAAAGTAGTAAGAGTGGATTTGTAATGTAACACTGTTAGCTTTTTAGTTCAGAACAAAAGGAAGCCCAGTTTGCTTTAATATTATCTTAGCTAATAAATTTGTAATTATGTTTTTAAGTTAACCTTTTCAGGTTATGATAAGCTGTTAAGTTTGTGAATGGTTCAGTTTAAGTAATTTATAAAATCCAGCATCCTATGCAATTATTTGACCTTTCAATAATCTTATTTTGATTTGATTTTTATTTCATTAGCATTAGACGTGTGTAACTGGTAACATTCTCAAGTTTCAGATTTATTCCCCATAACAGTTAAAGTATGGTTCTAAGAATTCCTGTTATACTTATTTGACTAGATTTCATGGAATTCGATTTTTTACTTTACCTATTTCTACTTGTTGCAAATGTGAATGTAGAGTTTTTTGGAGGTACATTGAATGTACATTAACCTGTTAAATTTGGTAAATAAATGGGTTCATTTCACTTTAACAATTAAGGGGATTATTCAAATCATACAAGCTGGGACATGCCTTCCAGTGGTGTCTTGATGTCAGAGCTCTTTAGTGATTTAGCTTGATGTTCTGTGTTCTGTAGTCAGGTCAAGCAATGGAAATGTACTTTTGAACTTGAGGAGGCTGCTGACACAGACAGTATATGTTGATAGTTAATTTGATACATGCTGCTAGCATAAATGATGACATTTAATATATTTTATTTTGTAAGTGCTTTTCAAAAAACACATAAAATGTATATGCATAAATCACAGTAGCAGTGGCTTCACCCTCACTAAATTGGCCAAATTGAATAAACAAAACAAAAAATAGAACTTTCAGGAAACAGTAAACAGAAAGCCTTTGTTTTTTAATGTTACGCTGCAGAGTCAAATGGCTTTAGGAACAGTCTTAAGAATAATTTAAAAACACATTGGTCACTGTTACCCATATATCATTATGTGCAAAGTTATACAGTGTGCATCTATAATCGTTATGTTAGATAGCCCTAATTTAGTGCCACCCTTTTTCCAGATGGTTGACGATTTGCAGTTAGATCTTTCAATCAACTTTATTTTTGGTCATTACTGAGGCTTCAGTTTTCACTTGATTTTTCCATGATCAAAGCTGAGTATGATGAGGTTCTGTCCTCATTATGGTTGCCCAGTCCACGCTCTCCAATTTTTCTGTCTAGTTGCACTATTCCCATTTTTGCTTTGATATTTCCAATTTTCTGCTGTGGAGTCTAAGTTGAGTTGTCTTTTAAGCTGCTGATAAAAAATTTGCATTAATTCTATTGTCCGACCCTCAACTTCCATTTTAATTTGCTGCCTTCATTCCTTCCTCTGTAAGGAGATGGCAGCAAAGTTGTGGGAGTTGTCCCACTAACTTTGAGCCTCTCTGGCTGCCCGAGAGTCTCTCCTACTGAAGAACACAGCTCTGTTTTTACTGCACCCTTCCCTAAGACATACCTATTTTCTTTGTGTAGCATCCTATGTGTTCACTAATGATAATATAGCCTCAGCCAACAATATCCTATTGTTTATTGTTCAAAATAATTGCTATTTTACTTACAATGGTGTCTAATTGTTTTAAAATAGTGTAATACTTGTCAGTTATTTTGAGATTTATCAGCCTTTCTCCAGCAGCTGTTTTTTGGCTTGCTTTCAAGGAGATTTAAGAGGGCAATAACAAGACAACTTCTGTAAAATAATTTACATCTCTAAGTATATCATTAATCTTTTTTTCCATTTGGACATTAACCTTGGAGTGCTTAATGCTCAAAATAAATTAACCATTCTTTAGACAAATACGATTTAATTAGTTTCAAAATGAATTTATAAAATGATAAATTAACACAAACTAGCCTACATGATTGCATTTGGATTTTCCATGGTTACTTTCCCAAGTTCAGTAAGCACATTTTCATCATATAAGGTGAGGATATTGTTCCTCTATGATTTTTGTTTTTGCCTATTCTCTTCTTCCATATTGAAATGTTGTGAAGAAGTTTGGCTACTTGTATCTACACTTGTCCACCTATATATTGGCTCATGATTTTAGTTATTGTGCATTTAGTTGCTGAAAACAGGTGGTTTCATAAGCAGTTTGATTGCAATTGTAAAAAAATATATAAACATAGTGAAATTCATATATTTTTTTAGACGTCCAAGCAATCGCAATTATAATCAATTACAGTGGACTTATCTGCTACAGGGTACTGATTAAGGCTTCTGTTAACTTCCACATTAAGAGATTATTCTTCCTAGTTTTAAACAATTATTTTGTCTTTATTGTTATTCGGTGTTTATTTTAATCTTCGTATTTTAAGCTTTTTGGCCTCCCTTTTTATACTTTGAATCGACCTCACTATTTTGCAGCGTAGACAAAATTCTCAACACCTACATTTCATGATAAATTGTCTGCTTGCTGTACAGTGGTTCTCTAGCTCAAGATTTACAACATTTCTTATGTCTGGATCCAGATACCTTTGGTTTTCCTTTGCTGCTGTTACATCGGCAGACCTTCCTTCTTGTGTGTGAAATGAACAGATCACAGTTGGCAAATAGAATCATAACTGGTCATGGTAATGAATTAGAATGGGGAAA
Source organism: Lepisosteus platostomus (assembly GCF_059453375.1). Classification (NCBI taxonomy): domain Eukaryota; kingdom Metazoa; phylum Chordata; class Actinopteri; order Semionotiformes; family Lepisosteidae; genus Lepisosteus; species Lepisosteus platostomus. The sequence goes on from NC_142618.1 coordinate 44,444,246, forward strand.
TACCCCCAAAGTGCTCTGTAGTTCTTTGCATAATATACAAGCAATAAAGAATCTTTTCTTCATTGTAGCTATAATCAGTCATGTTTTTATGACGGGGTATCAAACTCCATTCCTGCAAGGCCTAGCTTCCTCCATTTTTGGCTCCAACCTGAGTAGTTATTATTTAAACTATTTTCTTTGACGTTGCATTTTTTATGAAAGTCTTACTGACGTTAACTTAAAATGTTCACTTTACTAAAGGTACAATTACCTATGAATGACCTTGTAGCCTGGTTAGAAGTATTACAAGTTTTGTAGTTAATGAAATGATTAGAATAAGTATGTAGCTTGGGTGGAACAAACACTAGAAGACATCAGGCTCTCCAGAAACTGCTTTTGTCATATACAGTGGATATAAAAAGTCTACACACCCTTATTGAAATGGCAGGTTTTTTGTGATGTAAAGCCAGAAATCAAGATAAATCACGTCAGACATTTTTCCATCTGCAGATTTTACTTTATTCATTTAAATCATTATTTATTTATAATCAAAGTATTTTTGATCCCTTGATACCCATAATTAATATGTCTGTTTTATCCTGGAATATATTCTCATTAAATTCTCCTGCCAGTTGAGATATCTGTTTAGATTTGCTGCTGAGGAAAAAAAAGTTTCTCCCATATTGCGGGAGTCTCATTTGAAACAGTAAGATGTTTGTAGATTAACTGCGGCCCGCTCTTTTGCAGAGAACAAAACAATTGCTGCTTTAACTGGATCACAGAGCAGTTTTAGAAGTTCTATATTGAGGTCATAGAAAGTTTAAAGCAAAAAAAAAAGGTTGCTTAAGTATTAGCCCTACAACATTCAAACCAGATTTTTTAGTATCCTGGCCAAATCCCTGCTAGAACTTGGTGGCTTTGATGTGATTCTGCTTGTTGTTAAGAATCATAATACATGACAGTTAAAGGCCACACTGTTTCATCTTTTGCACCTGGAAATTGTAGGTCTGATCTTGGTGGTAGATGTATCATGTGTGTTTAACCCCCTTAGACAAATAATTTTAGCTTAATAGATACTCCCTCCATACTCCAGAACTAACTATATTTTGCCTCTCAATCTTTTTTTTTCTGGCATGCATAATCTGAAGATGACCCCAGTCATGATCTGACCCTTTAGCTCAAGCTGTCTTTCTTTTTTTTTTTTCTCACTGAATCTGAAATAAATTCTTAAAATGTCATATTACTTTATAACGTAGATGCATTTTTGTACGTGGACAAACACGATGTCTCAGGATCCCTACCTAATCTGCTATGTTTGAAAATTTCATTGCTGTCTCAGGTAGGGCTGGGCGATAATTCGATAATGATAATTATCGCGATAAAATTTTCCTCGATATACAAAAGTTCGATAAATGTTCAATATATATGTTTATGCTTTGCGCATGCGCACAAAATACTGCGCGAGTGCACGTGTGTGTTGCAGACCGGGCAGGTAACATGGTGGTGTTTACCCACACGGTGGTGGCTGACAGGATTGTAGTTAGAGTGGAGAAATGAGCGACACTGAAGCAAATGTAGTGCTGCCAACGACCAGCCCGAAGGACGATGACGTCGTCGACAGAAAAGGTCATTCAACTTCGGTAACTTTGGGATATTTTGGGTTTTTACGATCAGACATAAAACAGAGCACTTTAAACTTTTCAGTCTGTCTGAGCCATCTTCTATGTGTTTTATCACACTGCAGTATTTAATTTTTCTATTAAGATATTTATTTTGTAAATTTTACTCATGCATATTTTGACATAAAAAAGACTTGAAGACTACCTCAGATTTGTTGAATGTTTCTGCTGTTTGGCAAGTGTTTGTTGTGTTTTTAAAATAAAGAGTTGTTTAATTTACCAATTAACTGTCTGTTTTCTTTAATTTTCACTCAGGAGAAAAAATGTACCTTTAAACTTGAAAGAAATAATGATTGGACATTTATCGTGATAATTATCGATATCGACTGATATGAAAATTTTTACTGTGAAAATGTTTTTGGCCATATCGCCCAGCCCTAGTCTCAGGGTATTTTATCAGTTGATCCAAGTCTGCATTACGGATGTTAAATATTGCAATGAAGAAACCCACCTAGCTATACTTTGGTGGTCAAACACTTAAGGTGCTTTTGTGTTGAAATGTATTTTTCTTCAGTTGTCAAAGCAAATAACTACAAAAACATTTATAAACTGGTAGAGGTTAGAGACATCTTTGAAGAGATTCTGTGTTTTCTTCAGAAATGATTAAAACTGAATTTTCTTCCTCACTGGATTCTAATTTTATTAATTCACGAAAATTTGAAAGCTTTCCCACCTGGCAGCCTTAAACCAGCATTACATAGAACCCTGGCTTGTTGTAAATAGATCAAACATCATGATTTAGACAGTTTGGTTTGCCACATATTTAATGGAGATAACTGATCATTTATTCCTGTATTTCTGCTTTGTGATAACATCTGACCAGATATTTGACAAATGCAGGAAATGGTCTCTTCTTAATGGGCTTCTACTCTAAACAAATATTGTTGAATGATATCTATCTTGGATTGTCGGAGCAGAAACAGAGATGGCTGGCTGGTTTGTAAGCAGCTCAGAAGATGTTGGTACTGTGTATGGGAACGCTTTCCTTCCCAGTCCTGCCTTCATTACTCCTTGATTATGATGATTATATGAAGTTCCTGATTGCTCGGATCTATGATGTCATTGTGTGGGTGGTGCCAGAAACTTTCAGTGTTGCTGAATTCCCAGCACATCTTGGCTGTCTCTCTCCATTTCAGGGATCCTTTGATGCCTAAAATGGGGGGATGAGGGGGAACGTTTTTAAAGATAGAAAACAAAATAACATTAAATTTGTAAATTAATTCTGGGAGAGTGTGAGGATTGCCAGCTAGGACAGTGTTTGACTTGTCTTCAAGTAACAGTCCTGTTTCATGTAATGTGCAACTTCAGTAATTATAAACAACTGGATGTCTTTGTGCATCTTATGTAATAGTTGTTTTTCCAAATAGCGTCTCGTGAGGAAACAAATTATTGTTAAGGACTTAAGGATGTATTCTACAAATAATAAATATAATCAGTTTCCACACAAAATCAAAGTATCTTGTTTTTATTCAATATATACATAGTGATTCCAGTTACATAATTTACATCATATCTATAATCTATTAGTATAAAATATACTATATATTACTATATATATATAAAATCTGGTTTGTCTTTATACTTTTGAAGATATCTTTATCAAAAATAATTGTGTCAATATAACAAATATATTCTCTTGTAATGTTCATTCTAATGAGATCTGTCAGTCATCTCAACTGATACAAAAAAGGTGTCCATATCAGGAACCATGTGTTTTTAATGTTGTGCGTTTGGAAATATAAACAACAAAGATCTGTATGTGGTGAATCATTTCTGGCACTTCATGTTTAGAGGTAAACAATTTAATAAATGGTGAGTGCATAGGTAATTTTTATTTTGGGTTTATTGATGGTATATTACACTTTATTCATTTGAAATTGTGAGGTTGCATCCATTCTTAACCAGCATGTTAAATGATGTGTAACGAGTCTTAAAATACATAGAAAGCTCTGAAGATGTTTAAGGTAGCATTTCAAAAAGTGTTAAAACTTTTTTCTCCTAACACTCTTTATTTTAATAAATATTAATGCAATTATGAGTATGTCTTTAATGTCTGGACATATATTTTCATAGCCTAACATAAATCATTTAGGTGTGCAGCTCCTTTCATTAATCTGTGTAATATCAATAGATTAAGAATAATGGATGAGTTGTGCTTTACAAATTTGCTGTCTCAACAAATTGGATTTGAACAGTTATATCATGATTTTTACTTGAGACGTTTGCAGTTTTCCCAACCTCAGTAAACCTGGGTGTGCAAAAACAGTACATCTCTGTCAAACCTGAAAATATAATTATTATGTTTTGCGATTTTGATGTTTGCCTTTTGTCGTCCTGTAAACCATCAGTCAGCTCCTTTTACGATATAGCATATAGTATGGCGAGGCATACTACTGCAATATCACACAAGTTAACCAGACTAAATCTGTCATCCGACACTCATCTTTTTGATTTTGTTTTTATTCTGGAGATTGTTTTACTGTGTGCCTTGAGTTATTCCCTGATTTTCAAGTCCCCAATCTATTACCTACCTGATGATGAGCCCACAAAGAAGGAGAAACGGTGTGTTGCAATTGTTTTTGTGGTTTCTGTGCAGAATATCTTTCAGTTAAGCCATTTTTTATCATTTACATTTTTATTAAAAGTAACTTATACAGACCTGCAGTTGCCGAGCTACTCTGAAACAAATGTGAGTATGCAAACGGCTTAATCTTGAACTTGTTTCTCAGTGGATGTCATTTTTTTTTTGCAAGAAGTGTTTGTGCACAATACCTGGAGTCTAAGTGATTAATAGTACAACAGTTTGTGCATTTGGGTTAACAAGCCCATTGTGTTTGTTTTTTTTTACCAATCTTTGCACGAGCTCCATCACTGCAAATACCATTCTAAGCCAGAATCCAAGGCACAGGCGTCCAGAAATACAAAGAGCTCTTCCTCTGCAACATGCGGTGGTAGTGACCAGTGGAACAGAAAGCCCTCTCTTCAGATTTTACATCCACCTTCATCTGGGCAGAACCTGTCTGGTTTGGTCAAGTGGGGTAGGAAAAAAAGACTTTGCGACTGGGTGCTGTATAGCTGCCGGCAGTGTTTTAACTGGTGCCAAGTTCAGTCACGTCACCTTCCATGCTGTGAATCCGGCTGGCAGTTAGACGGGGGAGATCGAATCAAGTCGAGCCACTCCGTCTTGCACCAGTGTCATTGAAAACCTGCCTGGCACACGCCAGAAAAAAAAGGTGTCTCTGTGAGTGTGTGGTTTCGCAGCTCTTGTTGCCCTGAATGACGCAGCAAAACATGCGGGGAGGCCTTTCTCACCTGTTGTAGCTGTCATTTCAGTACTATCCATCTCTGTAAGTCTTTCAGCCAATTTTGAGACGTTTTGTTAGAAGTTTCCTGTTCCTGCTTGAATCTATCTAAAGGCTGTAAAGCTTAAATTAAGGGGCTGTGGTGCATAGATACATTATCTGTAATGATGTATTCCACATAACCCAGTTAAATCATAATGAATTAACACTCACACCTTGTAAACTGCTACTCACCCATTCTGTACTGGCCCCTGTGGTGACAGTTTACCTGACTGATACACTAGTACAGAGTACTGCATGAAGAGGTTTCAAGTAATTTATTTTAAGTTCTGTTCTGACGTGCTGCATTCTGAGTAGAGTGGCGAGATTTAAGTTTTTGGTTGAGAATATCTCAAGGTGTAGGTTTCAGAAAAATCTTAAAACTAGATTTGTGGGTTTTTTTCCCCAGAGTCAAAGAGTGTTTTTTGCTTTACAGAAACAGACTTGTCAGAATTTTCCCTAATGTGACTTTCCTGGTTAATATTAATAATAAACTGCATTTCTGTTAGCATTGTTAACTGTCAATAACGTGTCTCCTGCTGGCTGCCATGTCCTCTGTGGAGATTTTATTTTTCATCCAACAGATGGGCTGTGTACTCGGTGGCAGAAGCGAGCAATGCAGTTAATCATTCTGACGCTGTACCTGTACTTGGTGTGAAAGTCAGTTTTTATCATTAATCCTTTTTAATAGCGGAATATGTCACTAGGCTTAATGTTGAAAGTAATATATTATGAAATACATCTTACATCGTTAGAATAAGAATTAGAAGTAGGAGCAAACATGTCCTGTAAGTATTAATCAGTGGCATGTAAACTTTTTTTTTTGCTTTACTAGTAAAAAAAGAGTGAAGTAAAAACAGCTTTTATTGGAAGGGACTGGGAAGCTTCTCAAGACTGAGGGAGTCATGGATGGAGCAAAATACAGGCAAATCTCAGAGGCTCAGTGTGCTCAAGACCTAATATTGAAAATTCATTTTTCTGCAGGACAACCCAAACTGCAAGGCCAAAGCTACAGTGGAATGTCTTAAAAATGTGAGTGAGTGTTCTTGAGTGGCCCAGTAAAAGCCTTGACTTGAATTCAGTAGAAAATCTGTGGTCAAGAATTGTAAATTATTATCCATCACCGATCCCCAACCATCTAGACAAAACATGAGCAAGTTTGCAAAAGATGGACGGGCTAAATGGAGTCTCATCTTTAGTTGCTACCTAAGGTGATCAGAGTGAGTATTGGCTAGGAGTAAATGCATTTAGGTTTTAGATTTTTTGTTGATGTTTAGAACACCAAGTGTACATTTCTTTCTAGAAGGCAACAGAAGAGAAACGGAGCTCTTTCACAGCTGTGCAAAATATAAAAAAACAGTTACTTTTATAAGCTTCATTTAGAACACATGATGTATTTTATTAATAAGGGTCCCATAACAATTCTCTCTATAGAATAGTACTCTATAGAATACTACAGCATTCACAATTCAGCAGTCATAAGAGTGCTTGTGTACACTGCTGTGTAAATGTTTTTACAAGTTACGCAATAATGTAAACAGCAAAGTCATAATGCTCACCTATTTTTCTTGACAGAAGTGTGTCTTAGACTTGTATTAGAGTCATAACCAAACAGATTCTAACAAAATGGAACAGATGATCCACTGTAATACTGTTTCACAAACGGTGAATTAAAAACCAATTTGTAGTTAAAGGCAATACTGTAGCTTGTAGCAACAATACTGTACTGTTTTCCAATGCAGCTGGTGAAAAAGAAACTGCAGGTCACGTGTTTTATGAAAATGTATAGGATTTTGGATACAGAATAAATTTATACTCCCAACTAAACCATTATTTTTGTTATGCATGATTTTTTATATTTACACAGATCTTACTGTGTGTGTGTGTGGGCATGCTGAGATGGACAGGTGTTCTCCCAAGGTGTAGTACTGTTGTGAGTCCTGCACTTCTGGAACAGCCTGGGGTCCCTGATCCATACCAGGTATAAGTGTTTTTCTAGTTATTGAAGTTTTTTTTTTTTTATTTCACTTGTAATATTAAGTTACAGTAAGTTATTAATACTCTGGATTAAAGATAGACATACACAGTGGCTTGCAGAAGTATTCACCCCCTTCCAATAAAGTCTCATTGTGTGGAATTACAAAATGTGTACAGTGTACACATTTTAAAATGAATATTTCTAATAATAAAACTTGGCTCTTAAACTGAACATTTTTATTATATATGGTATAAAGAAGTTGAAGGTATTTTTCTTATTTTGTTCACAGGGGTTAAGGGTTTTGAAATTGTTTTTTTTTCTTCACACTTTCTGTATTGCACTGCATTATGTGTTATTCACAGGGTAGTTTAGGCTGCTTTAAACAAATAGGAGACTAAAGAAGAGCTGGCCAGTTTATCATCAAACTAATTTATCAACTTCTTAGCTGTATTTGCAGTACTCAGTCTTTTTGTATATGATTTAAATTTGAGTCCATTTGTCCTAGTTAGTGTGTTGGGTTGGAAGTACAGTATGTTTTGTGCTTGACACATCTTGACCATTCCCCTCAAGACTTGAAGGATATTTGTTCTTTGATCCAGGTGCTGTACTTGCAAAGAGTTCACTTAAACATTATCACACTATTAACACACCAATCTTTTTGCACCATATGCCCGGTCATTTTATTGTGTAGATATGACATTGACTTAATATGCTGGTTAACAGTTGTGATAAATAGGGGTGTCACACTGTGTGGACTTAGCCTAGCCTTCAGCATAGTGTTGGCTCCAAGTATTTGCTTGATAATAATGGCATATTGGTTCCTTTTTGTATGTTTCTTTTTGGTACATACCAGGCTTGGCTTTCAACAGGTTAAATTACTTTATGGCCTGTGCCCTTTGAGCATATTACTGATGAGGTAATTTACCACTTATGCAACAATCAGAATCACTTGAATGCATCATGTTCAGTCATGAATGATTTATAATAAAAATGGAAATTACCCCATTTTATTGCTATTCAAAATCTTATACATTCTAAATCACATGACCTGTAGTTTCTTTTTCACCAACTACATTGAAAACAGAACTGTACAGTATTATAATGACAAGCTTTTACCTTTAAGTAATAATGGGTATGAACTAAACATTTCTCTTTATAGATGAGGAAAATGTCCATATAGTGAAAATGGTTTGATCACTGTGTGGTTATAAATCATGTACATGATGGGATGCTATTCTCACTATCCATTTGGAACGCTAACCAAACTGTTTAATTGTGTGTGAATACAGGAATCTCAAGTAGTGACAGAATCGTTCTTCAGTGTGGGCAAGTTGAGCTCGATTAATTAATGCTTTTGGCTGCAGTTCTCAAGTGTGGTTATGAGGTATGAACCGAAGACTCATCTGCTGTAGCTGGCACTGTATTGTTGCAAATATTAAAAACACTGACCTCTTAAGTAAACATTTGTGGTAATGCTTCTACATTAATACTGTTCTCATGAGCTCTGCTTCTTGAAAGCAAATCAAAGTTTGTATATTTCTAACTACAGCATGGCATGTTATGAAGGTTATTTCTCATTCACTACACATTTTTTTATTTTTAAAATCCCACTTCATAAGGAGGTCTGTGGAAGATGACAACATGCAAGTTGGGCTTAGTTTGTGGAAGATACTAACACAAGGTCAAATATTTAAGATACATGATAATGTTTTGCTGAGAGGCACTACTTTTTTAGGTGGGTGTTGTCATGCTTAACATGCTTTACATTTTGGAGCACTTTTGACGATCCACAAACCTATAATTGGAATGCCATAAGCTGTGTTGGACTATTTGTGGATTTTACATGAACTACTTTAGTATTCCTGTGATACACTTGACTTTCAAATGAAAATATATATATTTTTGTATATAATTGTGTGATATTTTAAAAGCTTGGTTCTTCTAAAACAAGGTATGACTTTGGAATTTCTTAAGTGTGTCTGCTATTTAGTGTGGTTAAATGCTCAGGTACCCAACACTGAAAAAACGGTAGAAGAATGAAAACCAGAAAGTGTGATTGTGAGAAAGAATGTAAAGACCTTGTCAAAGAAATTTAATGAAAACCTGTACTGTAAATACTGCAGAGTCAAAATATATTTGAACCACCTGTTGGGTCTTAGAATCTTGAGGCACATCTTAGAGATTATTTTCCTAGTGGCCATGCTTAATTAGTAACAAAAGTCAAGTGGAGGTGTAAATATTAGCTACAGCTTTTAATTAACAAGTGCTGTTCTCACATTTTCCATATGATTATAGAAATCAAAAGTTGTACTGTTTATGACAAGTATTAGAGATAAACTGGAGTTGAGGGTAAAAATTAAAATGGAACTTTTTAGGATACCTTACCTATAATTATACTCATTTCTCATGTCCAGATTTGAAAGAAGGACAGAATGCCATGTGTAGAGTTTGCATATTATCCCTTTGGCCATATGGGTTTTCTGTGGGTTTGGTGGTTTCCTTGCACGCTGTCTAGGTTAATGGGCATCTCTAAACTGTCCACCACATGCATGTGAGTGCTCTTGTGCTCCCTGTGTCCCATCCAGGGTGCAACTTGTCTTGAACTCATTGTCAGGTTAGTCGTGATTCGCCACGACTGTATTGGGTTAAGGTGTCATTGAAAACAGATGAATACATTGTGGTATTAATTTATTGGCACCTCTAGTTCAGTTAAAAAGGTGACATTCTGTTTATATGTCTGCTGGAGTACAGGGATGATTAATTAATGGGGAAAGGGAAAACTGTAACACGATAGTTGTTTAATGACACACAGACAGCATCATGTTTGTGCAGCAATCTAATTTATTGCATCTCTTACAGAAAGTGCCCTGCAATTTACATTGGCAAAATAGGAGGTCATAAAACAGATGATTGCAAACAAGAGGAAGCTGTTTAGCCCATTTAACTTCCTTGGTTGCTAGTAGCTAATTGAAGTAACTAACTTCTTCAAGCTCAGTATTTCCCATTTTGTGTGAATATATATTTAACTATTTGCATGTAAAACTTATGTTCTGTATGTTAAAAGTCATCTACTGTTTGTCTTGAATTTATTTTTGAACTTTTTGCAGCTTCTGAAATTTTAAACCATCTTATTTTGGTTTCATCTTCAAACTAGATTAGTTAACTAACTCTAGGTCATATGCCTGACTGGTAAAATAACTGACTCTTTTACAGTTCAGTATCCAAAAGTAATCGCTGTACATCTGTTGTTTTGTGTAACATTGTACAAAATGGACAATGGTTTGACTTGAAAGGAGAAACCATAACGTTTTTATCCAATAAACTAAAAAAAAAACATGAAAACAGAGATGTAAAGGAACATGCAACTGCTTTTTTTTTTGTTTCAAATGGTTTCTTGCAGTGTTCTGAAACAAACATTCAAGCATTATAGATCAGTGTTTGCAGGACCTGGAATGAAATAATTGGAGACAGATCACCATGCTGTCTTCATAAAAATAGAAAAGGGATTTTGTGCAATTTTTGGAAAGCTGAACTAAAAATAGTCTGTATGGGCAGAACAAATATCAATTTTATAGCACACATTGTAATGAATTTAGTGATGGACTGTGTCTTGCTCTTGGCTGATTAAAGTATTTATGCAGTATTGGCGCATTAGATATCTGGCTGATTAGCCATGCAGTCAGAGCGAGCAAAGCAACCACTTTCTCATTTAGGTGAAGCAGTTCTCACAGATTTAAAACAGGTGTATTGGTGTCAACATCATGACTGGCTAGATTGTTTCATACTCTCACAGCCCTTTGGGTAAGGACATACCTCCTCCCTTTGCCCTCACCTTCGTGTTTCACTGTTCAGTTTGACGAAATATATAAGTATACAAAGATATTACAAAGATTTTCAATATTTGTATTGGGACCCCTTGCACTTTTCTCTGTCCAAGATTAAGAGGGTTGTTTCTTTAGTCTTGTTGCTCATCTCCTGACAGATTCCAGATTAGCAATATCTCTTGAATAACAGGGTGACCACAATTGTACTCAGTCTTCTCAATGAAGCCTTGTTAGTGCCTTGTACAATTGTAACAGCATTTAAAATAAGGGATGTTAACTATAATATCCTAAAGTTTTGTTTTGCCTTTTGAACTGCCTCCTTACCCATCTATAAGATATGTTAATTATATGAGAATATAAACTCCTAAGTGTTTGTAAGTATTTAGTAGTAAGTAGTAGTTAAGTAAACTAAGTTTTAGTAGTGTTTCCCATTTCGTATTTATAATATGTATTTAATCGCACACCCGAAGAAGGCTCCACAGCCAAAACGTGATGTTTTCTTTCTTCTCTTTTCAGCATGGAATTAACCTATTACTTGTATTTAATAACTACACTTCTCTACAGTAAACATAATCTGCCAGGTGTTTTCCCAGTTTTTAATATAATTTAGATCTTTTTAAATTGTATTTAATTTTACAGTGTTGGATAATCCTAGACATTTGGTATCATCTGCAAACTTGACTAGTTTTCTAATTTTTCCATAATCTGGATCACTGATCTAAATTAAGAAGAGCAATGGTCCTAGTACAGATCCCTGCAGTATACCACTAATTACATCACTCCAATTTGTTGAGGATAAATAGGTAAGTATAATTGCAGGTTACATTTATCCAAGACAGTGTCTTTATTAAGACTGTATGTACAAGATATACTACATTTTTTTAAAGGTTTTGAAACTACCAGTTGAAGAATGACTGTTATTACTAAGAAGAAATGACTTCAAGGCTACAGAGCCTCCCTATATAATTTATGCCAGTGAAGAGGTTTGTTAGGAAGTTTTTCTTCTTATAAAGGGACTACTATCCTTTAAGTTGTTATGCAGATCCTCTGTGATCCACTGATTTTTCTAACCACAAGCCAGATCTGGACAGGGTCCACTCAGAAAGACAGAAGGTTTATGCAACATGTAGAATACATAGGCATGTCCCATGAATAGAATTTAAACTATGTTGAACTAGTTTTAGGGCTTTCTAAAGAATATATCTTGTAAAACAGGCAAAGAGACAGTGTAGGTTATGGGAAGACACAAGTATGAGTAGCCAAAGAAGTTGCAGTTTCACAGGTTGTTAGCATATTTATTAATCCTACTATGCAATTTATGTCATTCATGCCTGGGCTATAAAAATAGTGCTGAATTGCAAATTCTAACAGATACCATTAAGGACAGGATGACCCTTGCAGTATCCAGGAGAAACTCGTGACCTTGCATTCCCAAAGCTAACTGCAGCCAAGATTACTATCTTGGTTTACACCCTGAAAGACCTAAAATATTTGAGACTTGCTGATCCAGTGCTCATTAAAAACGTCTGTGCACACTTCATATAATCCTTGATAAAAAATTATGCATCCTATAAGAGTGACCAGCTCTCCTGAATCTGTCTAGGACACATAGACTGGCGGTGGCAACTGAATGGATCCTAAAAGAGCTGGGTTTCAACTTGAAAAGGAAGCACTGCAATGCAGGATTTTGTGTCTTTTCTGAACTGAGACCACAGTAATATTTTAGAGTTGACTCCAGAAGGTTACGTTCTGTATGTATTTTAATAATTAATAATAATAATTGCTTACACTTATATAGCGCTTTTCTGCACACACCACTCAATGCGCTTTACAGGTAATAGGGTCTCCCCTCCACCACCACCAATGTGCAGCATCCACCTGGATGATGTGACGGCAGCCATAGTGCACCAGAATGCTCACCACACATCAGCTATCAGTGGGGAGGAGAGCAGAGTAATGTAGCCAATTCATAGATGGGGATTATTAGGAGGCCATGATTGGTAAGGGCCAATGGCGCCGGGGTCTGAAATGGTTCGGTTCCTTCAGTCAGTCAGTCTAGGACATTCCCTATAGTCCTAGAATGTATCTGGTTTCTCTTTTCTGGTCTGACTCCAGGTCAGTAACATCGTTTCTATAACAGCAATAAATTAAATCTAGAGATACACTTAGACATTTTAACATATTTCATGGCAGTCCAGTAGAAAAGTGACACACAAGAATAAAATTAGCCAACCACTGCAATGATTTTGAAACTGCTGCTCACTCAGGGTATCCAGAGGTCAATCATGATTGGTAAGGGCCAATGGGAAATTTGGTCAGGACGCCGGGGTAACACCCCTTCTCTTTTCGAGAAACGCCCTGGGATTTGTAATGACCACAGAGAGTCAGGACCCCAGTTTTATGTCTCATCCAAAGTACGGCGCCTGTTTACAGTATAATGTCCCCGTCACTATACTGGGGCATCAGGACCCACATGGACCGCAGGGTGAGTGCCACCTGCTGGCCCCACTAACACCAATTTTGTGAAATACATTCAAATGCCAAGCGTGTGCATTTTTATGGAGAACTCATGTCGGCAGTGGTGTATAGTCCAGGGTTCAGGGGCCAGGTGACGAGAGAAGAACATGAGGATACCCGGTGCAGGTACTCGGAGTACTGAAAGTCAGCCCAGTCGGTTACTGTGTGCTCAGCAGTGAAACGAGGGCATGGAAACTGGCAGTCAGGAGGATGTGTATTTTTGGACTGAGAACAGTTGGCACTGTTTTACACAGGTGTAGGTGTTTAGAACAAGCTGCCAAGTCATGTTTTTGAAAGTCCATTCCCTGGAAACCCTCAAGAAATGGCTAGATGAGATTCTCAGAATAATAGGCTATTAGTAACCAAATCAACATGCTGGGTCAAATGGCTTTTTTGAATAACTCTCCTAAGAGAGAAAATTGTTTTTATAGTGGATTTAGCAGTCTAGTAGTTCAAGACATGTTAAGCATATTGAAGTGCAGTAGACTATTACAGTGTAGGTTTTAGTAAATAAAACTCTAATGATTATTAATGTAACCTAATTGTAGAGTAATTGAACAGAATAGCATTATACTTGTAATTTCATTTAAGAATGTTGCTGTGATACAAATGTTGATTTCAATTAGAATTGACAGCTGGCCTCATAATAAGTAAGCATCCATTAGTGTTTGTATTGCACAGATTGTGAGTTACTCAGGCAAGTCTCCTAAAATGTGAAAATAGCTTACGTAGAAACCTAGTGTGGCACTAAAGTGTGATTTTGTATGTGTGCCAAAGGTAAAAAATGTTACTGTAATGTTTATTGAAACAGTGATGCTGCCTTCACAAGTGTCCAAAAATGTGCATATAGATCAGTTGTCAATATTTATACTAAATTTCTAAAGCAGAAAAACAGCAGAATGATTGCCCAAGCTATCTCCATGAGTTTACCATATGTGTTCAAGATGTATTGGTATTACATTTGCTGGCACTTGATTTCTAAATTTTGTTGGAGCTTCTTTAAATTTGTTTAACATTTTGTAAAACTGTGCCTTTTTCACTCAGTTCCTCCGAGTATGGTTAATTTAACTCATAAAACTAAAATATGATACAGATTATACAGTATATTTATCTGATCTTTTATTGTACTTAACTAGAAAGGTAATAGCTGTCAATACTATTGAACACCTTTTATTTGCTCAAGTGAAAAATGACTGCTACTCACTTTTACTGCAACTAAATTGTATATACTAGCCCACAAATTAAATTATAATAGATTTGTGCTGTGACAGAAATTACAGTTGTATGTTATGTTCATTTAAAGTTTTAGCATGTCAGCTATAACATTTTAGAATTTTATACGAATTTCTTCTTGCAGCACCCAAAGAGAAAATGTTTTTGGTACCAATTTTAACAATGTAAATTCTGTCACCTTAGACCTAAACAGCACCTGGAGTGCTGCAGGCTTTGTGGTTACCTTGTACTTCTTTATTTTTAGATAAAATGGTTTATGTCTGGCTTTAGCCTGTAAAAAGCAGCCCCTTTACTCGCCAGTGCAGTTAAAGTTGTATTGTGTATACTGGGGGATGCTGTGATTGAAGAAACAGATGTTCATTTTTTAATTTTTTGGAAACATGGAGGTGTTTTTAAAGTATTTCTCATCTTGGGTCAACAGTTTTACGGATTCAGTGAGCAGGATTAACCACAGAAGACAAGTGTGGCTTGTTTTTTTTCTTCTTCTATCTCTGAAAATGTAGAGATTTGTATGTAGAGAGCTTCCTGCGGGTTCTGTGCTAGCCTCTTCCAGGCAGGTCTATGGCGAGTTTGGGCTAATAGTTCAAGAGGGATTACTGTTTTTTCAGTGACACATCTGGTTAGCATTTCCTCAGAGATGAGAAATAGCAGCTTTGTGAAGGTTGTTGTACTGGAAAGGGAGTTATTTCTTATTTCAAAATCTGTGCAGTCTCACTGCTGTGGAGAATATTATAGGGAAGTCTTTTGAGATATGGAAATATTTGCAAGTTTTTTTAAGATATTCTGTAACATTTGAACTGCAGAAAACTCTATAGATTAATACTTGTACTACAGACAAATCTATAAGACATATCCAAATTATTCAGTGTAGAATATTATCAACGTAGACATTAATTTTTACAAAATTTTAGGGAAATAGGGAGTTGGTAGACAGGTTTGTGTTATGACCAAATGGGTTGCATATGCACAAAAGTAAACAATTATTTCAATTATTTAAAAACAATAAAACTACAATTAAAATGGTAAAAATATTGTGTGTCAATTCAATTTTATCTTTTTTGTTTCTTTCGGTAAAATAAAAGTTCTGGAATGCCTTTGTTTAAAACCCATAGGCCTTATAGATTTAGAACCTAAAAGTGAGGTACTAAAGTTTTAAACACGCTTTTGTATATGGCAGTTATTTGTGCAATTTTTATACATCATATAGTTTTTGCATCCTACAATTTACTATTTTACTCATGGATTTACACAGAATAATTGTATGAATGGGTCATTCTTAAGGGTACGGTATGTTATTTTTTAACTCTGGCTGAGAATGTAGTTTTAGAAAGGAACTATTAGTGGCAGTGTTTTTTTTTTGATGAATTTTATTATTGTAGTCATGTAAAAACATATAACTTACTCCCTGCATGCACATAATACTGGATTCACCCCCACACAAAAAGACTGGAGGCCATAAGCCCACTTCCCGGCTTACAGAATTGAGATTTTTATTCCAACTAAAAAAGCTACACTTCTGACCCGTTTTTACCGCGTGCAATATCAATACATTTGTTGTGTGCTGCTAAAATTGACGTGTTAGTGGTGGAACTAGAAGCCACAAACACGTCTTTAACACAGTTGAAATAATTAGGGCTATGGAAAAAATGAAATGAAAAAAAAAATCCAAGTGCATAACACATGATTAAAAATCACAAAATAGCCAACACTGGATCAGAAGACCTGAAATGTCTTACACACATTGCAGTGGATTGATTTATGAACTCTGGACCATGATGCTGCTATGATAATCTGTGTATCATACTGTGTATCAACGCTCCTCCCTTGTAGCTCTCCCAGAGTCTTCAGGGTCTGTGATGCAGATGACTTGCATTTGTCTGAACGGGGTTGTAGAGTAAAAGGAAAAAAATGTCTCTGGCGGCTCTAATGGCTTACAAAGTCAGGACTGTTTCATTTCTCTCTCACTCTTCCCAGGCTGCTCCCATACTGTGGTGGTAATTGCACTGTGGTTAAAAAGATATCACAAGCAGCTAACTACAGCAATAAGACATGGCACCAGCGCAGAAAATCTTGAGCTTGTGTATAAACGAGCAGCGATTCCAGTTGGGCCACATAGTCACATTTCTGTGTTCTGATCGGTCCTGACGAATATATAGGTCGGGCTTTTCAAACGAGGGGAGACCTTTCATGGTGAGCCCATAAAGCATTCCGACAATATTCTGGCTCATCGTCACCTGTGCAAGCTGTGAAGCATAGTGGAGGGAATATCATAGATGACCGCCTCTGGATCTGGCTCACTCATTTTTGTTGATGGCATCGCCAATGAAGACAGCAGTAGAATTAGGTGTGAAGTCTACAGAAGCATTTTTCGCTGATGTACAAGAAATGCTTCTATACCTATGGGGCGGCTCCTCATGCATCACAACAGTGATCTAATCCGTAAGCCTAAACAACCAAGGAGTCCAGCAGGAGAAATAAAATACAATTCAGATAAATAGCTCTGTCTAAAGCTTTGGAAATAACTTTGAGCTCAGGGACTGCGGTTTACTTTCACAAGTGAATTTCTGAATATTATACAATTACAGTAGAGTAACTGAAGAGTTAAAGTACGTTTTTCAATCATTTTTCCAAGTATCACTGTCCTGTGGTTAAACCAAATGCTTGATCTGTACATTAGTCTCTCATTCTGCGCCCTACACTGATTCTAATTGGTCTTCATGTGGAAAGTGCACATGTTGTATTTGACTCAAGCACACTGCAGTAAAACAACCACAGGGTCTGCTGTTTGTCTTGGGTTAGAGTTGAATTTGCTGCAAATCTGTATTACCATAGGCATTATCTCAGACATCCTCACATCTAGTTAGATATACTGTATGTGGACTAGAATTTGATGTTTGCATCAACATCCTGCCTGGCTCACTGTTATTTAGGGTAAATTATTTTTATTAAAGGTATTGAAATTTCCATATATATAAAGGTCTACTCCCCCCCCCCCCCACACACACTCTTCTGTTCTAGTTTAATAAAATAACTTTTTTTAACCTGTAGCAGGGTAATATGGCAATTTTGTCTAAGGTTTCAGTATGTGAACATTCTTAGGAACATTTTTGCTATTCTGTTGAAACCAAGTCATATTATGTAAAGTAGATTTTATGTTTTTATGTTATCCTGGTTGGTGCTATTACCAGGATATAAAACAGGGTATACAGTGAAGGAAGGTAGTGTACAGAAAACATTCTTTTGGCTGACAAAGTAATTCATTATAGCAGCTAAAACGTGAGTAAGAATTAAATGTCAGAAGAATTATGCCCCTGATTTTAGATATTTTTCAGAATGGGATACACTGACTCACAGAGTATCAGGGCAGACAAATTACAGATGCAGTCTGAAAAGAGGGGTTCTGAAAACTGGTTAGGGACAGAGCAGCCTGCTGTTCCCAAGTAGCTGGTACCCCATAGAGATGTTAGATGACAGAGACACCTGGCAGGAGAGACATAAGGGCCCTTTCTGACCTTCAGAGTTTTGTAAAGAATTGCAAATAGAAGTATGCATCTTCAGTATTAATTTGCGTAATTTTCTGATTGGCAACACTCATTTATAATTTAATTAATAAAAACTACTTATTCATAGTATTAATTTGAAATGCATGTTTATGATACTACCTGCAGTTCTCATGCATAGACTTAGCATGTCTAGCAAGAGCTTCATATTGCAGCTAAAATAAAATCTGAAATATGTCAGATGCTTATGTAACCACTTTCCAGGCATGTCAACAGTCAACAGTCTTCACTAAACAGCCAAATGGAACATCATTTGTTCAGTCAGGAGATGAAGGACCTCAACCACATTTTAATTGCATTGTTAATTGTTTAAGCATATACCTTAGACAATAGCACCAGCCAAATGAATAAATACTGCTTGTAATTAGTACTATTGCTATCTCAACAGCTATTAAGTGAACCCAGAAATTACTTGTGCCTCCATGAAAACTGAAGATTCAATTTGCATTTAACTTCCTAGGTGTTTTTTGGCAATTTCACAAAGACACAAACAACAAAAGGATATTTTTTTATTTTTTGGAGACATTTGGTTTCTGGACACACTGCAGCCACAGTGGGCTCTGTAGATGACTAAGGGCAGTCATCTATAGATGACTAAGGGCTGCCACTGGACAGCACAGCTGGAGTGGGGGTGCTGCTTTTTTCAAATGTTTAAATGTTGGTTCATATCTGCTGCATGTAGCTCTTCTATAACTTATGCCCAGCACACTACTGCAGCATCTGTTTCTTTAGACAAAAGTAAACAAATCATAGTTAATCCACAGCAAAAAAAATGGAAAGAGAGCCACTGGTAACATGTAACTGCTGATTTAATACCAGGGAAATGTGAGAACAGTTTAACTGTTCACAGAGGGCAAATAATATTGAGTCATAGGCCCTGACATTTTGCAGTTTCTGCATTAAATTAAATCCAAGTTGCGGCTCGCCCAGAAATAATATTGATTCTTCTTTCCCAAACTGTTGCTTTTTGATGAGCTGATCCAGGTGTTTATCCCATGATTATTTCTGTTTTGACTGTCAACAGTGTATCAGCTTCTAGCCAGTACCTGATACTGTGATGTGGGCTTATCATTATTGTCTTTTTATGTGGCTTTTTAGTGTTTTTTTTTTACTGAAATGTCCTACTCTTGAGACAGTTCTGAACATGGGTAACTCCATTTTCAGCTCCTACTAAAAGTGCATGAAATTGTATTAAGCTTGGTTAACATTAAATTATTTTAGATAATTTTCTTACGATAGTACGCTCAATCTTTTAAGAGCCCAAGTCAATGCCACTGTTAGGGTTACAACTAAAGATACTGTGGTATGCTTTCCCTGAACTGTTTTTTTGTCTCATTAGTGAGGTAACCTTTTTAAAGAATTTAGCGAAAGAAAACTCATCACCCTCATTTACCGACACAAAATAGTAAGTGTAATGTCATGCATGTTTATAAAAAAGTTGTTAAAAATCTATGCAGTGCCTATCATAGCCTTACGATTAAGTTCCATTTTCTTGAATTCCAAATGATGTACACACATTTTCAAAATAACTTATTTCAAAGTAACATGCTCAAACAACCCCAATGAAAAAAGATAAATGTTAGTATAGATTGCATAGAAACATCAAATGATTGCATCGTTAGCATTTGTAGTAATTAGCATTCCAGCTAATTAGATCAGGCTTAGCCTTTGCATACCATGTACAATTAAGTACTAAGATGGTGCAATTTTCATTCATTCTTCTTTGCAAACTTAAACTTATGCATCTCTTGTAATTTCGTAATTGGAAAGCTGTGATTCTTTTTGTGAAGCACTTCATACATTTAGAAACAAAGTCACCACACAGAACAGACAAAAGCCACATAAAAATAACTTGCTGTATTTGGGTCATTCTATTTGTGAGTGGTTCTCTTTTTAATATTGGAAAGTCCCACGTGAACAAATTGCATAAAAACACACCCAGACTACCTTATTAATAGTTAAGAGGCATTAATTTTCTTCATCACATTTGGAAAGTAGACCCTTGGCCATTTGTTTTTTCACAAAAATTCGGACCAGTAATCAGGGTTGAGAATGGATGGAATATCGTTCCCATAGTGAAGCTATGAGTGGGAAGTGTTTTGAGAGTGATCGCCGTTCTGCAGTATATCCATTTTCCAAGGTACTGTACTCGGCAACTACAGTGTCAAGACCTTTTCTGTTAATGGCACTTGATCACAGCCAGTCGCTTGGGGAAGCAGAGCTGCGGTTGGACTGCTTACCTTAGAGAAAAATCCATCTTTGCCTGTCATTTTCACTGTTCTTCCTCCCCCCCTACACCTTTCAACACCTTCCTTCTTCAGGTAAGTTCATCACATTGCATACATAGCCTACACTGGTACACATTAACCAAACCATGTATGTAATTCTTTGTAAAGTGTTCAGTGCTTATAACATTAAGGTTTGCAATTTTGTTTGAAGGCTAAGTACTTAGTTGTTCAAACTGTAATTAATTAAGCTGCTATTTAGATAATTATGCATTGACATCAACATTTTTAAATGAAAATTGTTCAGTTCTGTGCAACATACATGCAAGGGGAATCCATAAATAGACTTTAACGCAAGAAAAAAGCACTATTATTACTGGGGTGTATTAGTGCCACATTTATAATTCAATGGGAATTGGGTTTTTCACTATAGGTTGGTTTGGAGAGCTGAGGCCTTCTGCCACAGTCTCCTCTGACAGGTGTTGATGCAAAAAAGCATTTGAAATACACATAAAAAAGTAATGCTGCGATATCATAAAAGCATCATATTATGAAGACTCTTGTACACTGGTCTACAGTCTAATTTTCTGGGCTCAAAAGTGCTTGAGACACTGTCCCTTAAATGTCTGGAAAAGTAAATGCTAGTACTAGTTAAGAGAAAGAAAATAAGCTTTTGTTTTAATATTTAATGAGTTAAAATTTTCGAGTTGATAAATCAAGCAAATAACTAAGTTCTCTTATCTCTTGTGTGGAAGTACATATAAAGTAACAGTACAAAATAGATTCCCATTAATATACATGCCCAGTTTTGTTTTTCCTTTCAAATGTCTTCATTTGTAAAAATACTGTCTGTAAAACTGAAAGTATATGCACATACAACATTGGCACACTATAGTGCCTTGTAGAAATATTCCGACCCTTGCACAGTTTTGACATTTTATTTGTTTTAAAGCTTGTAGTCCTGACACTTTTATGTAGCATTTATTATTTGTTATATATATATAAAACCTTCTCCACACATTAAAAGAAAAAAATAATGTAAATAATATGAAAGAAAAATTGAAAAGTTATGACTGCATGAGTATTTAAATCTGTGGCAGTCCTAAATTAATTTTGGAGCGGAAAATTACCTTAATGAGACCTAAAATTAGTTGTGCGTGGCTATAGTGGCTCTAATGATTTGAGAGAAAAAAGCCTAGTCTCTGGTCCTTGTGCAGGTAGTGAATTTCTTGCAAATACTGAACCATGAAGACTAAGGAGCTTTCAGAGCAATTCAGGGGAAAAATATTGAAAATCACAAATCACGAGAAGGGTCCAAAAATATCTCTCAAGAGCACAGTGTATTCAGTCATCAGGAAATGTAAGGTGCATTGTACTTCCCAAACACAGCCTATATCAGGCTGTCCCTCCAAACTGACCCGCTGGGCCAGGAGGAAACTGGTGAGGCCAAAGACAGCTTGGAAAGAGGTACAGAGGTCAGTGGCTGAGATGGGAGAAAATGTGCACCGGTAAACAATATCCAGAACACTTCACAAAACCTGACCGCGTGGCAGGGTGACAAAGAGGGAAACGATTACTATAAAAGCATAGTGGTGGCAGTATCATGTTATGGGACTGCTCACCAGGCACTGGAAAGCCTGAAGGAAATGGACTGAGCAAAGTACAGGCAAATACAAGAGGACGTTTATTCTGCAGTTTAGGTTTGGAGTTCTAGAGAAAATTCGGGGGGGAGAAAATTCACCTTGCAGTAGGACGAGGGTCCAGAGCTCAAGGCCTACAGTTGACAGCTACTGGAGTGGCTTAAGAATAAGAATGGGAATGACGTTGAGTGTCCCAGCCAAAGGCCTGAATTTGGGAAGGAATTGGAAACCGCAACCCCAAACGCAGAAGAGCAGACGTTTTGCTCCATCAAAGGTACAGGCACTCCAGTTCCTTTTCATGAAATCCGTGGGCAAGTGTTTATCCACACATGTCAAAGCCTGCTGTATGATAGTGCCTTGCACCTTTCTTCAACAAAAAAATATAAAAGTCAGAAAACCCTACAAGTGAGGAACAACTGAAAGTGGCTGCAGTCAAGGCTTTGCAAAGCATCTCAATGGAACATATCAAGAATTTAGATGGGTTGTAGACTTTAAGCCTTCATTGCATGCAAGGGTAATGCGTCCAAACACTACCTTTACACAATTTGAATTTACTTTAAGTACATAAGTAATTCTTACGCTTCTCTGAAATGAGGGGATTGAACACAACAAGCGTCATTGTTGTAACATGGCTGAACATCAACAAGTTCACAGCAAAAACATCAAACTAATCCTCACTGTCCCAATAATCTTGCTTTGCACTATATTTTAACCTTAGATGTCATTTCAAGCATTCAGGTTTTGAATAAAATCTTACCTTTTAAACAAATGTTAACAAATTTCACAAAATCATAAGAAGGGACTGTACTTCAACAAGGCACTATCAGTCTCATTAGAAGTACCCCCAACATCCCCTAGCCAACTCTTGGCTTCTGTTTTCAGTTCCCCGAGGGCACACAGACCCTGACCTTCCTTCGATCACCATTATAACTGTGAATCTTGAATAAAGGGTTTTATTCTATCATTTTAACAGATAAAGATTTTGATAGTGAAAAGAAAGAGGGCAAGGAGAGAGGACAGTCAAAGGGAGAGAGTGTGAAAAACAGCAGAGGGGAGGTTAGATCAGTTAGATGAAATCCAGGTAAAACGAACATTGTCTTTGATTAGCTCAAAGCTTGTTGTGTACTTCAGTGTTTCAAAGGCAAAAATCCTTGCACTAGGAAGACTTCATTGTTTTTTGTGCATAGAATTCTGTCAATAATCATGGAAAAATAGGAAGATACTATACATTTCAGCACTCAAGACTTTTTTATTCTCAAAGAGACATTGATTTTTATAAAGTCTTCAATTCAAAGACAGACTCTAAACAGTCTGCGTGTTTCGTGTTCAATCCATCATTCTGACATGTTGTCTTTTATGTTTATAAAGACCCTATTTCAATTCAGCTGTCTGCGTTTGTTGCTTGGATAGGTGTGTTTTTCAATTATTTTTTCACATTAATGGAACTTTTTGATATTGAGTCTTTTAAACCAGTACTCTGTTTGATGCTACAGACATCAGGTTGGCTATTAGCCACCTGTAATTTAGTGTGTCCTGTGTCTGTCTTGCAATGGACTGGTGTATCTACTTGGCTCCCTAAATCTGCATTACAGTCCAGCTTATTTTAGTGCTTTTGGTATAAATGTATATATGTTGTATATACAGAGTATATAGTATATTTTTGGAGATGCAGGAAAATGGTTAATCTGTAATGTTAACAGGTTTTTATCAAAAGATCAAGGAACATTCAAGGAAAAATGTCTATGGCTACAGGTCAAAAGTAGGAATTAATTGTGACTTTTGCGGTAGTGTTGGGAAGTTGGGCATGTACTACCATATATATAGATCCAAATTAACTAAGGAATAGGTAGATTTTCAATCTTCAAGCAAGGATGAATCAAAAAAGCCCAGGACACATAATATAATTAAACAAAGATAGCAGTGTTTGCTAAAGACATTCTTAAGAAAACTAAGCAGGTTCCCACTTCTACTGCCTTGAAATTGAACTTGAAGATAACACCTTTAAAATATTTAGAACTTCTTACATGACTGCAAAAGCACTTCTGAGAATTTTAGGCCACAGACAGAGATGATATGGAAAGAGCACTTCACCCTAGAGAACTGTGCTGATATTTATGAATTCATTAGACTGGAGATGCTGAAAGGGGTAGTGAAATATATACTTGAAAAATACATTAACTTTGGAATCTTTACTAAATAATCAAATACCACTAGCCACCAGATGGTTTTAAATGTCTGTCTGCATTTTGGTTTCGATGATATCCAACCACAGTTTTTTTTTTCCTTCTTGTTGTTGAGGAAAGGTGCCAGGCACTATTATGCAGCAGCTTTTGACAGCTAGATAAACACTTTCCCACGGATTCCTGAAAGGGAGCTGGATCGCCTGTATCTCTGATGGAGCATCCACAATAATTGGTTCGATGTCTGGGGTTGCAACACAACTCAGAAACTCAGAGTTGTACCTTTTTTTGTGGTGTGATACTGCAGCAATCGGGGTAGTTTGTGTGAACAACTTCCAGGCTTTTTTGTTGCATTGTGTGCTTTATATGCATGACAACAAGGTCTGTATAGCTATTCAGAGGCATTGGCAATTTCTTTTCTGAAAATGAGTAAAGCTCTTGGGATTTAATGGGTTACATCTAGTGAACATATTGTAACTTTCCATTTTTCAATTTAAGTTCGAAGTTGCTAAAGTGATCTAGGACTAGTGTTGATTGTGATTTAAATGTTTGGGAGAAGTTGACAACCATAGGTTCATCTGGAATCTTGGAATGATGAGGAGCGCCTTGCCTGAAAGGTCTGAATGGTCTCTAAATGGTGCTGTAACTAGAGGTTCTGTCTACCAGCACGACACGCCTTCCTGGGATTCAGGGAGCACAAAAACAGTGCAGATCCTGGCATCATCAGTCCCCAACTACCTGATCACAAGCTTCAATTTCACTCAGCTCTCAATTGTCTTGTAGCTTCTATTCATGCTGGCCACCTGCAATCTCTTGGCAGCTCCTTCCTCCATCAGCCACCTACCTGGTGATATATTATGTTATGATTATATGTTGGATCCTGTTAGAGTGACCTAAACAACACTTAAATGCAGTATTTTCTCAGGGGGAGCATGTCTCTGGACCCCCTGCCTGTTTAGGAACGAGTGGTTTTTTTTTTCCCCATTTACACCTCTAGGTATAATTCACTAGCACATAAACTCACAGAAAAAGTAATAGGTTTATTCCATGCTGAAAAAAAGAAGAAAGAAAACACAACGTTTCGGCCATGGAGCCTTCTTCTTATGTGAGCGTGGCCCCTCCATGGCTGAAACGTTGTGTTTTCTTTCTTCTTTTTTTCAGCATGGAATAAACCTATTACTTGTTCCTTTGCAGCCTACGCATGCTGATCCAGCTACCCACCTAAGCTCACAGAAGTCTTTGAAATTCCTCAATGTCATGGGTTTGCACTTGGGTGCCCGGGCACCTGGGTATTTCGATTCCAAAGTTGATTATTGAAAATGATGGAATTTCCCAATTTGAGTTACATTTAATAATATGGCTGCTCTTCGGAGATTGTCGAGGGGTTTCTCTTAATAGAAAAAATGCATTCTTGATATTTTCAGTTATCTTCAAAATTCAAAATTCTAGTTAGTAAGCAAACCTGTGGAACCTTTCTTTTACATCTTTGGTATGATGTTTCTTTGAAATAGTTGTCACGTTCGTAAACCCCTCCTCTTAGGGACGCTCAAGCCCTTCCTTATTTTCTACTCATCCACCGCACCTGCTCCCTGTTCCAACCCCCCTTTTCAGTTCTCCTTAAAAGCCAAGCACTCACTCTATTCCTGGCTCTGCCCTGGTTTCTGTACCAGGCGAGTCCGGGACCTGGAAGCGCCTGGTCCCGTTAAGGTTTTAGTTTCTGTTCCCATTCCCGTTCCTGTGCCGGTCCCGACCCGGTTCTTGTTTTTAATCGTCTGTCTAGGATGGACCTCCCGGCTTTTGACTTTTGCCTCCTTTTTGGATTCTCCCGTGGACTTCTTTCTGGATTGTTTGCCTCGGCCACACCTCCCCCGAACACCAGCACACCAGGGACACGCCCCCCTTTTCATCCCCGTATCCTGCATGCTTTTCCCCCGTGTTTTCCCCCACTCTACCCCGGATTGTGTCGTCTGCATGGGGTCCGGAAAGAACTGTTCGTTACAGTAGTCCCTTGGGATATTTTCTTCAACAAAAACCAATTAAGATCTTTGTATTTGTGGATATATGATGTCTCAGAAACAAGTAATTCTACGAATAATTTGTTTCTGTGATATCTTTTTAGCAAGAGTCATGTTTATAGTTGAAGATAAATCTGTTTGGTTTCTGAGTGTATTAAACCTTTTTTATGCTTCCTTTAGCATGTAATGTGCTTTAAAACAATAAAAATGATAAGCTGTTTTCCTTGGGGAAGTTCAGTGTAATTGGGGGAAAAAAATGCTATAATTCAGTATTTAAGCAAATGTAGAAATATGGGCTGCAAGAAACGACCAACTACTTCACCCTGGGAGAGTCCATAAATAGGAATTAAAAAACTCAGATTTAAATCTTACATTTAAAAATAATTGTACAAAAATATTTATTAAGTTATTGTAAGGGCTGACACGTCTGCTAGGCACAAATTATCTTCGAGTCACTTTTTGATAAGCTTTTCCAATTATTATTATTTTAAATAATGTTACCATTCAATTCAAAACAGAGGGTTTTTGTTTTTAGTATGTAAACAGCTGCAAAAAATGAAAAATAGAAAGCACTTCTCTCACACAGAGTATATAAGTTAAAAGGCTTGTTTCCAGTCATGCCTCAAAGCCTGTTCCCAAATACTTGACTGCACCTATCAACAGTGCTGGTTGAGATTCTGCATGACTGTAGCAAAGCACTGGAGTCACTTGGATGTTTAAATTAACATGTTCTTTCTTATGTACAACCCACATTGTTTCTTGAACTACAAAATAAGTCACCAGGCAGACAATCTATTTCCACTGAATTCCCTGTATCAGTGTACTCACACCCACGTTCCTTCAAATAACAAAACCTTTAAATCCAAGTATCCATGTTATGTACACTATGCACATGGAGGGAGCCCTGATGTTTGTTTTCTTGAAAAAAAATATTTAAAAAATAAATGTTTCTTATGGATTTTTGTTGATCTGGTGATATTCATCTACTGACATAGTTGTGAAATATCCAGTGACAAGGAATTACAGTATAATCTCTTAATGCTTTTGATGAAAATATGGCAGCCATAATAAATGCAACAAGGAGTATGTTTTGGTTTCATTTTGTTAAAAAAAATACCATCACATTATGCTTCTGTCAGTCACCACACCTGCGCATAGCACTTTACTTTCTGTCTCTCATATTTTTATATGCTCCACCCTCGCTCTCCTGACAAGATCTGCTTGTAAATTTTCACTGGGGTTAAAGTCAGGGATTTATGGAGGCCAGTGCATGAATTGAAAAAGCTTTTGAGTTCAAAAGGTTATTTCTTGTCATTGTTCCTGCATCAACATCAACAATAATCCTAAAAACTGTCTTCAGCCTTCTAACTGGGCAAAACAAAATCCTGTTACAGTAACTGGTGAAATGCCAGGAAGACAAACAAACTTATTCAAAAGTTTAATGTCCCCCTGAGACAAAGATATAACCATCTAAAGTAATGTAGTTGCTCATAGTACAGTATCAGTAGCATTTTCAAGGGCCCTATCCACATTAGACAAACCTTTTGGTGTTGGATTAGGCCACACTAAAATTGTATGAATAGATGAAACAGCTTTAAATTAGCATTCATGGCAGTCTTCCCAGGTACGTAGGAAAAAGAATCCCTTTTTCAGTGGAAAAGTTACAGTCGGCATGAAAATACAGTGTGGAAACATGGTGAATAACAGGCCATACTGCTGATCAGGAGAGAGATAATGGGGAAAAATGTTTTTTAATTAAATGGTTTTATTTCCTTTCATTGTATATAACAAAAACATCAAATGTTTCAAAAGGGAAAATACTTTGCTTCTCTAATGTGGAACATGGGAAATCCAAACACTTTGTATTCTTATACAGCATCAGTCAGCTGACCCTGTTTCTATGGCTACCATCCCATTGAATCCCCCCCCCCCCCCCCAACCAGATGTCCGTACAATTAGCTTTGAAGATTGTTGTATCTGTTTTAAAATTCCAGGTATTTATAGATTGATGCCATTGTTGGCTTTAGCGCTTAAGTAGAGCTGCTTTTGTAGATCGTTTTTTTTAAAGAAATGTTGATGGTATCGTTTGAAGCACAGCAGGTGTATTAACTTATTCTCTATTAGTCAATTGTCGAAAACTCTATGTCTAGTTCATTTCTACTAGTTCTATTTCAACTAGTCAATTTCTAGTTCAAATCCTGGTGATGAAGCATTCTTTGAAATATTTTCACGACTGCAGCAGTATCTTAAAATGTATGCCTTTCTTCTATAGATACGTGCAATACAATACCACAAAGAAACCGCGAGTCTAATTATCCAGTCCACTAAAGGTACATTTCAAAATGAATCGGTTCAGTGACATAATGAACCTTGAGATAAACATTTCAATAGGAGATAAGTGCACAGTTGTTCAGAATGCCATGGTTTTAGGAAAATATGCCATCATAATGGTTTTAAATGTCATCAGGGATTATATTAAAGATCTGCTTTTATTTCCTTTTTCATCAAGGTGGATTTATAGGAAGGGAAACTTCAAGAGATTTCAAACAATGTATGTGCTAGATCCCTGTGTCTAAGATCAAGCTGTTCAATAATTTGATTGTTGTCAATATTTTTTTGTTTTGTTTTTTGTCAGCGATACTTATTATATGCTTATTTATACTCATTCATCACGCAACAGATTAAGATTTTGTAGTAAGTAAATTCATTTCAGATACAGGGTACCAGTTTTCTTGAGCAAAATAATTTTGTGCTGTTAAATTTTGATTCCAACTGCAAAATAAGTAAAAATCAGAAGTGCCCTGCCATCTGTGCTAAACACTCTTCCATTAATACTGTACAGAGAAACTGTAAAATACTGATTATGTACTGGCTGTAACCTGGAGAGAGTTTGATATTCTGTTTCATGTAATATATCTATTCTATTGATATTATCACACTTTAATCCTATCAGTCTTGTTCATCCCCTTGATACATTATCACACATTTAAATCAAATTAGACAAACAGTCTTTGAGCAAGAGTAGTTTTTGTTTTGTTTCTCAAAAGGGTTTTTTCAGGTGCAAATGTGATCGAACTTCAGTTGTTAGTAAAACATGTTCCATCTGAGAGTTTCAATTCAAGCAAATTGCCAGTTGTGGGATTCTTATCAGATTATTTTGAAGGGTTTTTTGAACAAAATACAGTCACTTTGGATTTTTTAGAAGCCTAAAAATCAGCACACTGTATGTAGTGGAAATTCCCTGTCTGTATTGTTTTCTCCATTGAGGGATGATGTTCTGTAAAATATTTAAATAGTCACAGTACCTGTGTACCCTTTCATTTCAGACACATCATCTATGAGCATTGTAAGCGTTACAGTTCAATTCCTAGGGATGTTTGTATGTTCTCCCTGTGTTTGTGTGGGTTTCCTCCAGGTGCACCGGTTTCCTTGCCTTTATCTAAAGGAAAGACGAAAATTGACCCTGGTCTGAGTGTATACTCTGTAATGGACTGGCATACCATCCAGGGTGTATCCTGCCTTGCGCCTCTTGCTTTGCAGAATAGGCTGTGGCTCCCCCGTGACCCCTTATTGGATAAAGAAATTAGAAAATGGAAGGATAACTTTCTGTAGAAAGCAGCAGGCATTCAAACATTGTGTTCCATGTACTCAAAAAATTGCATTTGCAAACTGCAGAAAAAGAAGGTTGGTTAGTGAAATAAACATTGCCTCACATCACCATGCCTGTAAGAGTACAAGGGTAGAGCTGTAGACACCTGAGCTGTGTAGCTATAGATATTTTAGAAGTTCACTGCATTTATTACCGTTTTAAAATGCAAATTCAGATGTTTGAAATGAAAGAATAACCATCTAAACGCAAAAACTTTAACAATTTGAGATACAGCGATGTGTTTCCAATTACCGTTTGTATTGTGTTCATCTTTCACCTGGGTGTACTTCTTACATTTTGTAACATTGAATCTAGCAGTTGTAGATGGTATTAGAAGTAATTTGCAGAGAAAAAGAAGAAAATTGCATTTTGTTGTAGTAAATCCGTTAGCAGTTATTTGAACACTGCAAAGTATTCTGGAACTTAATTAAAAAATAGAATGAGTACATTAAAACCATCACCTCATTAAAGTCCCTTAGTATAAAACTCGATACGGAAAGATTAAACATGTAAAAAGTACGCTAATCTCTAATACGGATTCTGAATAAACATTTTAAAGCCAGTATGAGTGTTATCTGAACTTGCACAGTCAAGTTGCTTGCATTTTTTTCATTAAAAGACAAAATGCTAAGACTGTTTGTAGAATAAAACTGAAAAACTGGAATAATGCTTTTGAATATGTTTACTTTTCCTTTCCGGAACAAATACATGGATAATGCTCCTAATCTTGATTTCTGCTGCGCTGTTCTGAAACCGTTTTAGAATCACTTCAAGCAGTGAAAAAAGCTTTCAAAACAGTTGTTTTCTGGTTTGGAAGTTTGTTTTCGACTGTATTCTAGTTTCAAAGATTATTTTTTTCTGTTAAAAAACTTTATTTTTATGTCTGATTATTTTTCCCCAAAACATGCCAAGAGCCAGTAACAAAATGCTGTTTGGTGTCTTTGGCCTTTTACAGTTTATTCCTTATAGCACCATGTAGGTCAAGATGTACACACAGCATACAGCATGAGTCACTGCTGTTGTCCTCCTGAGGAAGACTTGTACTCTGGGGTAAATGTAATGGTCACAGGCAATGAAATAAAAGCCAAACAACTATTGATGTGTATGAGAAATGTCCACAACAAGGACCACATAAACTGGTGAATCACAGAGCAGTGGGCTGCAGATCAAATTCCAGTAAAGGAAACTGTATTATTCAGAATAAATAATTAAACAGCATTGTTTTCTTATGCTTAAGTTGTTGATAAATTCAGGAATATGGCAAATTGCCCAAATTGGATGTAATTTTAGCAAAGTGCCTGGTTATTTAGTTTTGAACCTGGAGCTAAATGGGCAGGTGGCTTCAAATTACAGTGTGTAACTGTTAGAAATCATAGTATTTTGGAGGGGCAAAACACTATAATTATGTGAGGATAGTTCTTGTGCCAAAATGAAAAACAAGATTTAATGTGAAGCACCTGTACAGGAAGAGAATGCACATATATATATATATTTAATATCACATGAATTAAATATATTTTGTAAAGAACAGTATTTGACTAGTCATGTCTTTTTTTCCCCAGTATCAAGCCCTTTTTCCCCTACCATCAGGAAATATCTTCCCCTGTGGTGAAAAACAAATGCTGCTGTATTTGAGGAAAATGTTTTTTCATGGGCTATCTGACTATCCACCCAGATGCTACTGCTGATGGAACAAATGTATTGAACCTTCTGATCATATAAGCAATGTGTAGTGCAAAATATTTTAATACCATATTTAAAGATGCAGAAGATCAGTTTTGAATTTATGTCTGAAGAGTGGTTTCGTAAATAGGTCTTTTTAAATGTGTTTAGTATATAAACAATGTTGTGCTAAATCATAAAATGAGCATCATAGGACCATGAGTGACTCTTTTAATCTTTGAACTTTATTGGGTAACATTTTGCTAACAGAACATTTGTTATATCATTAGCAGACTTACAGTGCGAAGTGTATGTTTATGTCATTGTTTTCATGTAAAACATAATCCATAACTGAATTCAGTTTTCTTCTTCAAGTGACAAATATTTGATATGATCAAAATTCTCCCCTCCATTCCAATTTTTAGGTATTATTACTTAGTTTTTCATATATTTTAAAACTTGTAATTGAAACCAGATTAAATTGAAACACATATGGGGAATTTCTGGGGAATTTTAAATAACTTAATTCACTTTCATTGAGAAGCAGCTGGTAGCAGATAGTCAAACTAGTTACAAGTCACACTTAAATAGGCAATTAAAAGGCATAATCGTGTTTGAACTGACATATATTAGGTACAGAAAACTAGAAACATATAGAGAACAGCCCTACCATGTTTGACTAATTCCACTCTTCCTACTGTACTTAAATTTAGCCATGGAAAGAGCCTTCATTTTAGGGCCTTTTGGGATTCATAGCTGATTTAGCTATCGTTCACTTGTAAACCGCTAATGTATGCCTAGCTTTTCTTTGTTAACTGATCTGAAAATGAACATGAGTAAATTTGGATATTTCCTGTATGTGGCACACATCAGACGAAATTACCGTGTTCTTTGGCAGACCACATAACAGTACCTCTTGTTTTCCACTATGGTAAGTTTTGCACAAACCTGCAGTTTTCTTGGTGTTAAAGGCTTGAGAATGAGCTCCAGACACGGTAGATTCATAGCCCTTCCAAGGGCAGCTAGCTCTTTGTTTTAAATAAAACCAGACTCTCTTGACAGCCTTCAGTCGATTGTACTGCTTTCACTGTTATTTCACCTGTTATTCCTTCCGTCAGTCTCTGTCACAGCTGTCAGTCCACAGTGTACCTGTTATAACTGTACTGGGAGTGTTATCTCACAATGTATGGTGCATCGCCATGGGGACACAGACCAGAATTTAATGAGCAAAACTATTGGGAGGAAGTAAAATAACTCATAACTTTACGGTAGCAATGAGTGAGGCTTTTTTTAGTCAGGTAGATTTTAAAATCAGCTCTAAATAAATGTTAGTGTCTGAGCCCAGGGGCCAAAAGAGATGTGATGTTTTTCAAAGGCTGATATCGAGAAGGAACACCAAGTGTTTTTCACCTGGGCAGCTGATATAATCTCCAAACCGTTGATAGCACTATTAAAGTCATCCCTGTTGTACAGGCCCTTAGATGAGTGCAAATCATAAGTCTGAAAATAAATCGAAAATATCATCAGTAGAACAATGGATGTTAACGGTATAATGACAAATGATCTGGCCAAATTTTTAGCACATAGCTGGTGAAGGACCAATAAAAGCAAGCCTTGAAATGAGCCTTTTGGATACCAGAATTTACCATATCCATGTTATGCTGCATTGTTCTGTAGTTCAGAATGTTTTTGATCTTAAAGATAAGAATTGAACCAACTAAGGCAATACTGAGGTCCAATTAAAAAAGCATAGATAACATGACTCAGTCTGATGCTGTAAGAGAATCATTAGTAACCTTCAGCTGGATTGTTTTGGTAGCATGTTAAATTGTATGAAGGCTTACTGAAAGGGTTCAAAGAGTTTACTTTCATTGAATGATCTTGCACTTGAGATGTCTCTATACACTTTAGATCTTTGGTAAGAAGACGAAGATCTGAAATGGTTCAACTTCGAGGTCCTACATTTTTAAGAGAAGATAAGAGAAGATTACTTGTACGTTTGAGTGGTCATGCCACAGTATCAGGGAAAGGTCATTCTTTAAAAACTCTTGTAACAAATGGCCAGAGATCTGAAGTGTTGGTTCACAACAGAAAAGTAGAATCAGGGTAGGGCATTGTCTTAGTTCGTGAAATGTACTAGAACTCCCTATTAAAATTGGTGTCGAATTTAGCAGTTAGTCTGGGACAGTGTGCAGAGCTAATCACTGATACAGTCTACGATGATCTAAAAGAGTAATGTTTTTTTATCGTTGCCTTAAAATATGATTAATTATTAACAAAACCTTGTTTAGGGTTACCACAACCAATAAAATAAGATAACAATAACCCTGCAGATGCATAAACCATACCATATGGTATGTTGTGCTAATTCCAGGTCTTCTGATAAATATTGAAGCATCTTTCACAGAACATAACTGCTCAGTGTACCAAGGAGTGTGATGGATGGAGGAGAAAGAATGTTTTATTCAAAAAATTGTAGACGGATGACTGATGCACACCTCGTCCAAATCATTCACAGTTTTCGGTTGGGTTTAAAGTAGCCATGAGTCAGAAATTGCATCAGTGAATCTTGTTGGAGCCAGTAATTTCAAACTGTGAATTATAACACTGCAAAAAAAAAAACATCCAGATGGTCTGAAATGTCTAAATCAAGCAGATCAGTTTTTGCAACTGACAGGCCGTAAGTAATGTGAAGATCTGATGTATGGTCCAGGGCATCAGCAGAAGCATTAACATTCTGTGCAAGACCAAATCAGTCCAGTAAATTGAGAAAATCAGATGGAAATGTTTCAGAATGGGAATCAATGTACCTGTTGAAATCCACTAAAGCAGAATTATATCGTATATTGATCAGATCAATGTTTAAGTCTAAGAAATCAGCAAAAGTGGTTTCCTTCAGAGAAAAAGTGATGTTATACAAGTCATGACTTTGAAAGACCAACCAATAAACGCAAGCCTGGACATGAGCCCTTTGGATACGACAATTTACTAAATCCATGTCATGCTGCATGTTCTGCAGTGCAGAATGTTTTTCATAATAAAGATTAAAATTGAACCAACCAAGAGTAACTCCAAAAATGCCAAATGGATCAAGTGAATCAAAAACGGGGAAGCCGAAGTCGCATATTCAAAACGAAACAAAACTAAAACTTGACACTGTTCCCTTGCACTGAGAAGGATGGGATATTTCTAATATGGTGATGTGTGAGTAAGCAAACTGGTTTAACAACAGATAGTTGTCGGCCTCCTGCCACGTTTCAGTCACACATAAGTCAGCGTCAAAAGGTAACCTCACAGGTTTATGCTGCACAAACAGGCTAAGGTGTAAATTAGTGTAAATTTTAGTGTTAATAAGTATAATAAATTTTAGTATTCAGCTGCAGAGCATCCAAAGCACAATCTGCATGGACGAACCCGAATAATATCAATATACCGTAATCTGTGCAAGATTCCTGCTCCTCTTGCTATTCCTATAGCTGCAACTGTTGCATAGCTCACATGTTTGTGACAGGATGTTGGTTGATTTTAAATGTAACATCAGATAGAGGACCACTCTATCCTACTATAGACCAATGCAGGCTCTTGGAAAGAATCAAATGTTCAGCAGTTCATGGAATTAAGTCTTTAATAAGATCATTTCCCTAAACACATCAAATTGTGAAGGGTGATTGGGTTAATCCACTATTAATATTCATAGCAAAATAAACTGTACAAGAACAGTGATTTTTTTTTGTTGTTTTCATAGGATAATTGTAAATATCTCTGTTGGTTAACTGGTGTATTAGTTTTTAACTGAAGAAATGTACCTTTTATCACTGTTGTGATCACTTTGTGGTTAAAATATAATGAATAGAGCTGATATTTCAAAGCTTAGACTGTGCATAAAAGCTGTCAGATAAGACAGATGCATGGTATGCTGTACATTTAAAACAAATATATGTTCACAAAAGAGGAAGGCTTAAAGTAGTTTTATGGACTTCAAAATCGGATTACGCCAAATCTGTCACAAATCAGTTCAGCTACTCCAAACTTTTTCTTTCTAATTGGTCTGCAACTTTTGAGAGCTGAATTTGTAACATTTTTATTCTCTCATCAAAGCAATAAATAACAAAACATTGGGGGGGGGCGGGGATAGGCTGAAACATTCTCAAGATGAGAAATAGCATGTGACCACACCATTATGTTTTTTTTCACAAGCTAAATATGATCTAGTTCTGCGCCTTTAAAAAAGAATCATTTTGGCAACTGAATGCATTCCACGGGTATCTCAGTGTCCACTCAACCTCTTAAAATACTTTTTTGGCTTTGGTTAGACCCACAAACAAAAGACCTAATGCCTGAAAATTGATAGTTATTTGGGAGTCACTACTGAAATGGAGCAGTTCAAGCTCTCACATCCAGAAGTACTTTATTCACATACACCGGTATTCTCTCTTGTACAGGACACTCCCAAAACATGTACTGTAGGTAGGTAGCAGGTATCTTTTTTGAGTACATTGGTGATAGAGAGGACTGGTAGTAGTATTGTGTACATTCTTAGGGTTGTGCTGAGTTTTAGAATCTGTACAATCTAGATTTTTTATGTAGATACACAGCATAAAAAGTCATGGACGTTTAAACATAGAAATAAATTGCAAATGTACTAACCCTTTAGTCTACCAATAAAAGATTTACTCAAAACTACAGTTTAATCTTTAGAAGGAAAAAATCTCAAATAAAGAGGTTAACTCCATGTTCTGGGCTTTCTCTTTCAAACCTGTTGGAACAGTTAAATAAAAATGACAAAATTGAAATTCAGGGTTTGGTGATTCCACACCGTGCAGCTGAGATGATATTGCACAAGGATCTCCAACTCGCCAAGATGGGATTTTGGGAAACAAAAGGGTTAGTGTAGTAGTTTCTTTCAAGGCAGTCATAAAATAATCTGAAGGCTTTACTTCCTTTTCTCTGTATTGGTTTATTTGGATTTTTTTTTACTCTACAAATATGTTGCATTTGTCCAATTTGTCATCATTTGAAGACACTCAGAATTGTCTCGTAAATTAAACTGGAGGTTTGAAAAGAGCAAGAATAAATAACTGTTTTATAAGGGAAAGTTCTTATTAAGGCATCTCATGAGAGCATGGAGGAATGAGAGGAGAGATGGGATGTGAGAGTAAACTGAGACAGTATTAAAGTCGAATTAATGTAGTTAAAGTCTGTGGAACAGATGCTCAGTGAGGTTCACTTGGAAATACAGTATATGAAAAAAGATGAGGAAAAAACATTGTAAAAGATCCTTCGTACTGCATGTTGTTTTCGAGTCTCCTGTCCCTGTCAGTGACTTGTGAACTACTGGACTTTCAATGTTGAGTCTTTACAAATGAACAAGCTATATTGTATAAGTCATGATATATTTTTAAAATGACCTTCTTCTATGTAAGTATGCAAGTCATTATTCTCCTCTTTAAAAGTTTTTTTTCCCCCAATACCACAGTGCCTTAGAAGAAATAAAACCACGCTGTGTGGTTTTAGATTTGGTATGTGTATGTTTTCATGTCTTATTCTTGTACCACCCACTTATCCCTACAGCACTGGTAATATCCACCCCCCTGGACTTTTCAAGAGAGCCACCGATTTCTGTATGTAGAGACACTGAACCAGTCTCCACCCCTTTCCTCCCTACAAGAGCCACAGTTCATCACTCACTATTACTCACAAATTGTAAGCTTCACACTTCAGTTGATAGCAAAACTAAATGAAATGCTGCTTGGAAAATATGAAATACTATTTTTGTGATATGTTGTTTTCCCAATATTTCTTTCATACACAGCCTCAGTATATATACTGTGTGAAATGTTTTTAGTGGAACAGTATGTATTTTCCCAATACTGCATCGCAATGAAGACATCCTGCCTGGCTTGTTCCTTATTCCGTATCTAGATAACTCTGGGTAGATATCTTTTGGACAAGAAAAGAAAGGCACTGCATTAGCAGGCAATCATGATTTACAATTGATATACATTATATGTAATGTTAATGTAATGAATTGTTAATTTTGTAATTACATTCAGTGAATGCTGGCTAACAGAGTGATAATGATTTATACATTACCGGATGCATAGCATTTGCAAGAGACCAAATGGAAGAATTCAGGCAAATAAACAAAACCTAGATTTAACAAGGGTCTCATAAACTATATGTTTGAAACTTATAAAAGCATTTCAAAGGGCATGCATGGTTAGATGTCTTCTATATCAAATTCATGTGAAAATTATACTGTATTCTAATACAGTAAATGAGGAACATATATCCAAAGGAAGAAGTGGTTATTGTTATTGTTGGAGATATAACCTTCCTTTATAGGATTAGTTTACAGGAATGTGAGTAGTTGAAACAGAAAAGACCAGTCCCCAACAATGAAAAACAAAAGCCTCTGTCCGTTTAAACCAAACATCAAAATATACTCCCAGTAGATGAAAAATTGTACACCTTAGCCAAGTTGTCCCACAGCAATGGGTTATTTTCCAATATAAAGTAGAGCTGGGTGACTGAAGATTTCTAAGATTATCCATTTTACTGAATTATAAATGCTTTGCAAATTAATGCAGGGCTTTGCTGTAACATCAAGGTTATCTTAAAAATATAAAATAACATCCCAGGAAAGAAATCCAACTCGATTGTGTTTAGAGGTATGTAGTCCATAAGATAGCTGATGCTTTTTTGCAGCTCTTACATGCATTTGTATGCTTCAAGAGCCATGTTGAATAGACTCAATCGGTTGCTGTGGCTGATCTTTAGCTTGGCTTGCTGAAGCTAGATCTTTTGCACTCCAAGGTGAAAAATACATTGGTACACTTGTCCAAAACTTTGTCTGTGCCGTACTGTTGCAGTGGAAACAGGAGAGGACAGGAGAACAGGCAACAGGAGAGAATCTTTGTCATGCGGAAGTGGTGCACCTACTTTTTTGCAAACGAGAAGATGCCATGTACTGTAGCTCATTTGGTTGTTAGTAGCAGAGTGATACAAGGGTCCTCCAGTTTTATTCTAGACTCTGAATAGCGCTTCTGGTCTCAGTTCTGATTCATGCCCTTCCCCATTATTTCCAGTTCTTCCCCATTATTCCCATTTCTGTGCGCTAGTTCTGAGTCTCTATTGGTCTTGAAGTCCAGCTGGTTGACTTTGTTAATGTCTTTTGGGGGGTATAAAAAATTCCTCATAGTCTTCCATTTTAATTTGGGAATGTCTCTAGACAGCCTTTTCCGGACTGATTCCAGAGCGGACTAGAGTAGCTACAGTATGGTTCTCTCCCTACTGCTGAAGGTGATTCTGAAGGGTTATATGGGAGTGGTTCAGACTGCAGCATCAGAAAAGAAGGTTTGCTTTTAAAGAAACCCTGAGATAACTCATAATAACATCACTTGGCAAACAGAGCCATGCATCACAGAGCCCTGGTAGTTCCCCCACTGAGTCATCAAAGGAAAGTGCAGAGTGTGCACTTGTGGCTTGCAAGGTTAGAAGCTACTTCCTGACTTTCTTACTCTGGGTTCTGTGGCAGGGGGGTACCCAGTTCTATTGCCAGCATGTGGCATTTCTTGGGAATCTGCATGACGAGGTGTAACCTTATACTGAAAAGTTTGGTGTTTAAATGAAAACGAACACTAGGTCTGAGAATCAATTAATGAAACAGTTATCCTGTCAGGGTGCACGCCAAAGTCCCCTGACAGCATTTTTTTTTTTTTTTTACAGTTGTGCTCTTCCAAAGTCAGCTGAGTGTTTCTTCAGTTCCTGATATGTAAAACACACAGCTTGAGAAGTTAGTGATAATTCTTGTCAAGGTTTTGTAAACACATGGGTACATAGGCCAGGTAAACTCCAGTTATCTGTAACCATTTGTAATATTTTGTATATTATTGTTGTTTTTGGCTATAAAAGGGGCTAATCTGTGACATATGTGAAATAATTAAAGAGATGAAACATTCTTTAGATGTTTCCTCTAAAGAAATGTTGATACGAGGAGATGTATTCGTATAAATGTTCTGAGGTTCTGCTTATGCCATGGAAGCTGGCCCAAAGAATGAGATTGTAATGTCCTTGTGACACAATTCCGAGATTTTGTTAACAGTTATTTGAAACCCACTATATGGAACACTCAGTGCACCTATTATTAACACTTAAATGTAATATTTTGGCCTCTTTGTCAGAGTTACACACGACTTGTGTGTTACTGATAAATAACATCAACTTGAAGTGTGAGTCTAACACTGTTTTAATTCTTGGATGTTTGGAATGTTGCTTTGAAACTTTGTAAGCGAGAAGCATTAATATTCACTTTCACAAGTTTATAGCTGCGATGATGCAACTGCCCTTGATTATGTTATCACATTCTGTGCGGATTTCATCCTTTGCATACATATTAGCTTGTTTTTTGTTCCTTACATACGTACGACTCAGTGATCTCATTCAGGTATAATAAATGTCCTTACTTGCTTCTCATTTCTTGCCTCCATATAAAGATGTGAATCATGAAAACGAACTGATTCGTGACTGGTTTCTGTCGATGAATGGAATTTCTATTGCTGTTCCTCAAGTCGCAGTTAGAATCTAAAAGTTGATAGAAGTGCAATTAGTAAATATTACGGAAATTACCAGTGACTTCTATGTTCTCCAAGCTTCGTGTTATCATTCAAGACACTGCATATTTTGTGAATGCAGCTAAATGTTACATTGAGCTGTCCCCTTTTGTGTTTGTTTTCCAGTTATCCCTTAATAGTCTCAGGCCAGATTGCTTCAGGGCAATCACCAGCCTCTATTGTTCTTGCAGGGTGTGCCCACCCATAGCTACGGGAAGGGAAACCCCCCTTATTGTATGACAAGAGTCACATGAATTGATTTCATTATGAGTCCTTTACTTTGTCACTTCATCAGCGATTTTGAATCAGGTGGCATTATCAAAAATCTTAGAAATGCAATGCTAAACAATCCCATGTGTGCGGTTCAGATTTGTGTAAGCTGTTCTAGCACAAATTATCTGGGAGTTGCAAATAAGTGAAGAACATGCAGACCTAGGGGAAAAGAAAATGAGTGTAAACACATTTCTACTGATGCTTGTTTAAAATGGTTTCATTTCTTTTAGGAACAAGCAATAGGATTGTTCTATGCTGAAAAGAGAAGAAAGAAAACACAACGTTTCGGCCGTGGAGCCTTCTTTGGGTGTACGGAGAAGGCTCCAAAGCCAAAACGTTGTGTTTTCTTTCTTCTCTTTTCAGCATGGAAAAAAAAACGTATTACTTGTTCCTTTGCAGCCTACGCATGCTGATGCAGCTACCCATCTTAATTTCTTTGAACATTGGAATTGAGGTATGCCCTGTAGTTGTAGATTCTATTTGGACACTGGAAAGTAATGTAAAGAGGACAGATGGATTTCCTCAAGTCTCCATAGGTGAGGTCAAGCTGAGACTGTAAGTACTCTGTACTTTCCAGTTATGTAATAAAGGGGGTGGTTATAATGTGCAGCAAGTTAGCGTCTACAGCACATAAATACAAAGGAAAGGTAGCCAGGCAACAAACTAGTAGCACACTTGTTCCCACGCACCTTGCGTAGAAAGGCTTAATGATTAGCGTGTGATTAATAAATTCACCTTTAATTGCAAAACAAACAGCTAGCCATTTGAAATATGTTGATTGCTTTCCTAGGTGAGAAATGTTTATTCTCTTAACTACCTGTCAATTTCTGTGCAGGTGTGGTGGTATTGCTTGGTGCCTGTTGGAAATACCTGAGAACTGGTCTGGATGTACTGTAGCGTGTTAAAAAGGAAATGTGGGTTTTGTTTGCAGTGCTGGAAAATCTTTATGTGTTTGCCTGGAAGCCTGAGGCACAAAGAGCTGTGGGATTGTGCCAATACAAACTAATTTGCCAATTAACAGTACACAGTGCGTGAAAGATGACTGCCCTGACATTAATGGCAGAGTGTTTAGTGTTGGTAGGCTCAACAGATCCCAGTGTCTTTTCAGATGTTGTTTATTTTTAACTGGGGGAGGATATAAAAAGATAGCTAAAGAATGCATGCTCAGCAAAGTTACCAGCTATTTACACTTAGATAAGGAGAATGTTTTACAGACATTCCTTCATTTTCAAATTGTTTAATTCCAAACATGCTGTAAAGGTTAAGAAAATTCCACTTAATGTACTGTATATAGCTGAAATCTCCATGGCAGCAACATTCCCTGAAAGATGATTCTGTCCTATAAAAAAGTATAGTGACCCTTTAAATTGTTTAATACTTGTGCTGTATATTGGTTGACTCTGTACTGGCAGTTCTGCATTGCTATTCTGGAAATGCCCTCTAGATACTGTAGCAGGATGTGTAAATGGATGGGTAATGGCTTCTTGTCACAATCAATTTTTCCTTTACCGGTTTTCTTCCTCCTGTTGAATGAATAGGTTATTTCCCAGACCCTTTTAGCTTTGTACACGGACACAGCTGTAGCTTTTACTCTTTTCTGTGATGTCTCAGTAGTGATCATAGTAGTAGATTTTATTTAAAGCAGAGAATGACGTTACTCTGTGGAAATCCTGACATTTGTGACTAAATCACAGCTGCAAAATGAGAAGCCTTTCCATAAAGATAAAAACTGTTTTGGAATGCGTTTACAAGGTTCTTTACCATTTCATGCCCTCCAGGTGCACTTTAAAGTGAAGTTCCATGTTTATATCTGCACAGGATACATTATTAAAGTATATACTATTTGGGTTATATACTTGTCAGCAATGCTATGGAATGTCGGCATTGATAACTGTCAAAAGATAGCCAGAATGTGTTCAGATTCCATTCCCATTCATAGATCAGAAAGTAGAGATCATTTGCTCCATGGTGTAATTGCCCATATAATTCAATTAATGTGTTGACAATTATAGGAGGAATATATCATTTTATCAAGATTACACTTCTCATTCATACCGCTGTAACAAGATGAGTGCTTGAAAGCACATGTTCTACAGTATGTTTTGATTTAAAAAAAAACAATAAATAACTGTACATGCAGAAGATCAGAAGAGTCATTTGGGGAATGAGATGTTTTC
The DNA here is from genome assembly GCF_059453375.1 of Lepisosteus platostomus. Taxonomy (NCBI): domain Eukaryota; kingdom Metazoa; phylum Chordata; class Actinopteri; order Semionotiformes; family Lepisosteidae; genus Lepisosteus; species Lepisosteus platostomus. Next base: position 44,486,790 of record NC_142618.1, read on the forward strand.
CAGAAGAGTTTTGAACAGCCGTACTTAAGAGGAATTTGATATTGTTTATTAAAACCTGAGTCTGATTAAGAATACAGTGAAAGAATGGTCTCAGCTATTGTCAGTCCCAGCACCATTGCCATTATTCGGATTCGTTTATCCACTATAATTCAAAGGGATGAAAACCTTAGCTCTGCGTCACAATTTTTATTCCTTGTCCATCGAGAACAGGGTCATGAAATAATGAAAATGTCTGTCAGTACCGAACGCATTATTGAGCACTGCCTGAATTTTTCGGCACAGTACACAAATGTTTGCACAAGAAAATCCTGACTGTGTGCAGTATTCATGAGAAGTTGATTCATTTTTCTTTTCCCCCTTTCTTTAATTTAACAGGTAGAGAGAATCGTGGACAAGCGGAAAAACAAAAAAGGCAAAACCGAGTACCTTGTGCGCTGGAAAGGCTACAACTGCGAGGATGACACGTGGGAGCCAGAGACTCACCTTGTGAACTGCGTGGAGTACATCCACGAGTTCAACAGACTGCACAGTGAGCGACAGAAGGACAGCACTCTGCTGCGCTCCACCCGGAGCTCTCCCAACAACAACGCTAGGAAACAGATCTGCCGCCCCCCCCAGAGCTCACTCGCAAAGACTCCTCCCAAACTGACCAGCAAAGAGCTGGACGCCAAAAACGAACCTCAGCTGCTGCCTAGTCACCAAAAGTACCGGCGCACTACGGCCACTACGCATTCTGTGACCTCTGGCAGGAGAAGCATGGACCTGTCCAAAACTGGCATCAAAATCTTGGTTCCCAAAAGCCCTATGAAGAGCAGGACTGAGGCAGAGGAGTTTCCCAGTGAGGGAGCCCACGGCCTAGACCAAACCGAACAGGAGCAGGACTCCGTTCCCCCGGAAGTGGCCCTGGAGAAGCCGGTGGGCTCTCTTCTTGGGCCAGGGGCCGAGAGGGCTCGAATGGGGACCAGGCCGCGGAGCCAGACAATACTGCCTCAAGCTCAGGGGCCAGTGACTGCTACTACTGCCTCGGGACTGACGCTTAATGGCAAAGGTATGGTGAACTTGTTTTATTTTTGGCTGTAACTGTCCTTTTCCCCTCCATTTTTATAAATGCCAAAATGACAGCACACCAGGTGTTGATTGGTGAGTGTTGTGTGACATAGTTAAGTGCTTTATTAATATATCAATTATTGCTTCTTTGCTCTAATTGAACTAAAATTGAAATTTTGTGCTGAATTGCTACAATAATTAATGTTGCAGCTTTAGAGTTTGTTAATTTATTATCAGGGGGCGTTTGGTGTGTTGGATACAGGACCGGGGTGCCTTCTGTGTGGAGTTTGCATGTTCTCCCTTCATTACTGTGGGTGTGTTTTCTCCAGGTGCTCTGGTTTCCAATGAAATTTGAATGTCTAAATCATTCTTGTGGGTATGGTCATATTCACAGGAATAACTGACTTTCTGATAATGAATAGGTGTACCATTTCTTACCATTTTTACAGTTTCAGCACATAATTAATTAAAGATGTATGCCAGAGCCTATTTTGGAGAAAAGTAATGTGTAAGTAGTAAAATGTTACACAGATGTAAGTATATAGCCTATAGCCTGTTGTTTTTTATTAGCCCTTAAGACAGGTGTATGCTACATCATCTCAGTAAAACAAGTACTCTACACAGTCTTAGACAAAAGTGATAAATCAAGTATAAAAGGTTTTTTCCGTTTGCATATTTTTTTTGTCCAGAAAGTGTTAAACTATTCAGCTAATATATCCTGTTTGTGTACCTGTTCAGGTAGAGTGAATGTCTGAACATTTTTAAAACAATTTTAAAAAGAGTGCAGCTCTTTTAAAATCTTTTTTAATATAGGGAAGCTCATTTATCAAAGCTATACCTACAACCCAATCTCTCTCCCTTTAACATTTGCAGTTCTGCTGAAAATCGTTTGCTTCTGAGATGTATCATCACCTATTTTTTTGTGAAACAGAATGCTTACTTTACCATCAAAGAAGAAAATAGCAAAAAGCAATGGATTTATACTGGATTTTTTAAAACTATTTTAAGAGTGTAGTTTAAGCAATACACATTGTCAGTGAAGGGGGCTTTCAAGAAAGGGTTAATTTATTTGTTTCATAATATTCCCAGATTGACATTTGTAGTTTTGATTCATTAAGTGATGCGTTGTTTGACACAGCTCTGTCAGCTGAAAACTCTGATGATCAAGTGATTTGAAATTGTTATATAGGACACTTGCTCATGATTGGTCTTGACCACTGTCTTCTTTGGAACGGAATCTTTCAACTTTCTTATAGGTACTATACCTTACGTACCCAGAACTGATGGTTGTGATGACGGAGCTTTCAAATCTGACTGTTTCAAAAATGGATTGATAAATATACTCTAACATTTTCCAAAAGCTCAAAATTATTTTTGTAATAAAATGTATGGAAGTAGTTCATTCTCAAAATCTATTTATTAAGAGATTACTTAGACATAGCCATAGGTTAAAGTATTACAGATTCAACTTATTCATTAAGTGTGAATGATGTGTTCAAAATAGGGTGCACGTTACAAAAGGGCAATATATGAAATTGCTTTGTCATGCAAGCAAAGTTCAGGAAGAGGACACAGCATGAACACGCAACATGCAATTCAAAAAGTAATTACATATTTTAAGATTGACCAAGACATACTTGGGTTACTTATTGACTTCCAGTGGGTAACATTTTGAAGTAACCAAAGGACTTGATCATAGTTTTTAATTGCACCTATATGTACTAGAACAGTACCTAAGGTTACGTATCTGATGAAAAGATAATGCTTTGACCATTTAATTCATTTATGAATCTGGAACTTCTTAAGTAGTAACAGTAGAAAGTTCTTTTACGAATGTAGGTTACCAGGACTTTTCCCCATTGGATTTATTTTGTGAGGCTGGAATGTTAAAATCTATACAGCATTATGATCCAACCTGACATTTAAAAAAAAATCATGCTCTGTCACAGAATCTCTAGACATGCTTTTGTCTGTTTTAAGATTCTCAAAGGTTTGTTTCAGACTTTCAAAGGTTTGTTAAGCATTCACACAGTGGCAGGTGCAAGAGTTTGCATCGCTTGTCAAATTGTGTTACTTGCCTGTGGACATTGATGAGTGTTAAAAGTTAATAGAAATGCAGTGCGTATTCACAATGCCTCCTTGTGATAGTACATATAGGTGCCGCTCCTGCTCGTTTCTATACACACGTTTGTCAAACAATTACTTCCACCTCCTTGACTTGCATAATCAGCTATTCTAGCTAGGTTAGGGAGGGGTTGTTCCATTCTTAACAGTCTGTTAGGTGTATTTCCTTTAAATTGCTTTTGAGAGAAGTGGAGTACAGTAGGAAAGTAAGGCAACAAGATAAAACAGACTCAGATGAAAGGTGTTGGTCCCATGTGAATACTACATACCTTATACTTTCTTCTCTTTGTCTAATAATATCTTACTGTACAATTTCGTCTTCCATCTCTTGTAGGTATTATTGCTATAATATTATTTATTATACTATGTTTTGTAACAATACTGTGTATACATTGGGAGATGAAAAGTTATATTGGTTCCAGTGCTCATTTTTAGTGTTTTTAATGTCTCTTGGTATTCATTCCTAGGCTTAGTTGTTACTGCTAAGTGCAAGGAGAGATTGACCTCTGGATACCCTTAGTGAGCAGCAGTTTCAAAATCATTGCAGTGGTTGGCTAATTTTATTCTTGTGTGTCACTTTTCTACTGGACTGCCATGAAATATGTTAAAATTTCTAAGTGTATCTCTAGATTTAATTTATTGCCGTTATAGAAACGATGTTACTGACCCAGAGTCAGACCAGAAAAGAGAAATCGGATACATTCTAGGACTGTAGGGAATATCCTAGACTGACTGACTGAAGAAACCGAGCCATTTCAGTCTTGGATGGTGATATTGTTAAAGACCCCGGTGTCGTGGCCAAATTTCCCATTGGCCCTTACCAATCATGGCCTCCTAATAATCCCCATTTATGAATTGGCTTCATTGCTCTGCTCTCCTCCCCACTGATAGCTGATGTGTGGTGAGCGTTCTGATGACTATGGCTGCCGTCACATCATCCAGGTGGGGCTGCACATTGGTGGTGGTGAAGGGGAAGTCCCCATTACCTGTAAAGCACTTTGAGTGGAGTGTCCAGAAAAGGGCTATATAAGTATAAGCAATTATAATTATTATAATTAAAGAGACCGCATAGAAGTTGACAAAATCCTTAAAGGCATTGACATAGTCAATCCAGTGGATTTCTTCACAATAAACAGTGACACATGAACCAGAGAATACAGGGGGAAACTGTGTGGAACTACATTTACATCTGAAAACAGGAAAACATGATTATCCAAAGGGCTATGGGAGTCTGGAACAAGCTGCTCAGCCATGGTGTTGAAGCCGATTATTGAACCCTGGATTATTCCAGGAAACAATGAGTTTCCTGAAACATGCAGCTACTATCTGCTAAATGGACTACATAGCCTCATCTTATTTTTAACCATTCTTATCTTCTTACGGTAAAACTTTGGGTCTGAGTTGGAAAGGTATGATGCACCTTGACACTGTTATGTCAAAGTTATGTCATTGACAAAACTTGTTTTTCAGTCATCTTGTTACTATACTATGACCTCTTACACCTAGTTTCCACTGCTTGCCCTGTTGTTTTTAACATCTACTCTGTGGCCCTGCCAATTGGACCTACCTCCTCAAGAGCAATGTGCTGTAATAGCAAACGAACCGGGGTTAACAACAGGGTTGATAAACTTTGGAGTTTTGAATTCGTCACAAAATAGGGATGGTTCATTCTCCATCCTTTTGCTTTCAGGTTGTGACATTGAAAATATGTTGTTACAATATTTTCTCGTTACAAACAGCTCTTTGTTTTAATGTCAATTTAAAAAATATATATTTAACAGTTTGTGACTGAATGGCTGAAATATAAAACACCTCTTTTAATGACAACATTGAAAAAAAAACAGTATTTTGCACAGATTATGCTAAAAAATAAAATCTGTGGTTCCTTTGCTAAACTTTTTATAGTTTCTTTTCTGATGTCTATAAACCAGCACACAAGCCATCAAATTCATGATTGGTGACTTTAAAATGGTGATTTGTAAATACAACAAATACATTGTGATTTTAAAGCATTTTAGATTTCATCCACACTCTTCTCCTCTTGACAAAAAGTGTCAGTAATACTGTATTTGAATGAAATGGAGTGAGTGTCGAGCCCAGTATTATTATTAATATACCTTACTTCAGTGTCATTCTAAGAATCAATTATGTCAGTTATAATTAAGTTAATTAATGTTTGGTATGGGAATTTAATGACGCTTTTTAGCAATGATGTCCAAAAAGGGTACGTTTTTATAGCTCTTCACCCTAAAAAAAATCCCAAACGCTTCACATTCAGGAGGGAAGCCCCATGACCACTTGGGTGACATGTGGTGGACATGAGGCTCTGGCAGTCTCAATATAAAATCTTTGGATTTTTATAGCACTTTTAATAAAGCGGGTATCCTCTTACCCACCAATGAAGTTCAACACTCCCATGGGTGACATATGGCAGCCATTATGCGCCAGCAGTCCCCCTACACAGCTTATCAGGTAGAGAGTGAGAAATTTGCTTCACAAATTGAAATAAGGGGAGCTCTTTAGGGAGGCTAGATTATATAAAACCAGAGTTTACTTTCTCCAGGATGCCACCCTACTACTTCAAAATGTGCAGCATAATTCTTTAAACCTGAATTAGCTTGGTTTAACATGCTATAAGAGTGCTACTTACTGGCTCACCAATACCACTTACTGCAGCAAACGTGCTCTTCTTAGATAAAACTCAGACCAAACAGCTCACACACATGTGAGAAAGACCGATTTGTTTCTGTAATCACCAGGACTATTTAAGACAGGGTGTGTTATATTAAATATTTTTTCAGTAGAAAGTCCAGTATATGGCTTCTCGGCATGAGGGGAATCAGCAGTCCGAAATTTAAAGACCAGAGCTGATAAAGCATAATATTGCATAAAGATGGAACTGTTTGAAGTAAGAAAGAAACAGATTGTTCACTGTTTTGTAGGTCGGCAGAAGGATTTTAAAGCCAATCCTTTGCAACACTGAGAACAGGAATAATAATGGTTGGATCTGGTAAAGATTCTAGTATCTGGGTTTTGATACTACCATGGTCTCATGAATGTAGAGAAAACAAAAACCTTAAACAGTTTCTCAGTATCTAATTGCAATTGTAAAATGACATTGAAAACAGGAATTACACTCCTGTAATTTTTCCAGCAAGTCTCAAAAGATAAATTGAATATGAGAAGAACGCAGATACTTTTCACTTGGGTAGCTCTAGTCTCCCGGCCATCAAATACCAAGCTAAAGGCAGCATCATTTCACAGTTTTATGTGTTGACCCTAGTCAACTCTGTCTTGCCACTATTGAGCTGCAAAAATAAAGCTGCATTTAGGTTTTAATATCTGATCAAGCTGCCTGTAACTGTTGTAACACTGAGATTTGTGTCTGCCTTAGTCTTAACAATATGTGAGTCACATACTGCATCAGCAAACCTCGTAGGAGTCAGTGATTTTAATCTCCGGAGTGTGATGCTACTTTTGGCACTGGAGGGAGGTGACGAGCAATCACATTTGCTTAGAAAGGCTAGATGATCCAAGATTGCCAAGAACATCAGTATTGGAAATGTCACCACTGATGAGAAGATCTAATGTGGGGTCCTGGCTGGGAATGGGATGATTAAACATGGCTTAAAATCTATATTGAAATCCCCTAAAAGTAAAAGTCTCTGTCATATTTTGGGTTAAATAATGACAAGTCTGAAATGACTTGTTAGTTATGGGAGGCTGATGGACCAAGATTGAAGTAGAAGTCACAGCTGTCAAGACTTCAAGAGCCAGATTTTCAAATGAATCCAAGCCAGGTGTAGGCTCAGTTGTCTCAGGTGATTTGAGAATTATTGAACAAGAGCTTCACCATTTGAATTAAGGGGGGAGATTTGGGGAGGTCGGAGTGTGCCAAGCCAAGAAACTAGGGTAACCACCGTTACAAACAGGCCCATACAGTCTCCGGCGATCTTTCTCTGACATCGTACAGAAGAGCCTCCAGCAGTGTCTCTCAGGTCACCATCCTGTAACGTTGGTTTGGAGATTCTGATGCATAAGGAAGTGCGCCACCTACTTGTTTACCAACACTACTTACAGCTCAAGCGGATTTTCCTTACAGTCCTTAATTAAGTTGATTCTAACATTTTTTCTCTAAGGAACATGTTCTTCTTTCTTTTTTGAGCATTTTTTCATGGCTCGTAAATTGACGTCACACACATCTGGGTTTGTCGCCCGCAGGTACCACTACGTTCATGGAAGCCCTGGCAGCCAACGGTACAACAAGCATACAGAGCTCAGCCACAGGAGTCACAGCAGGGAAGAGGAGGTTTGAAGACAGGCAGGCTTTCGACAAGAGGCTGCGCTTTAGCGTGAGACAAACTGAAAGTGCCTACCGGTACAGAGACATTGTTGTCAAGAAGCAAGACGGCTTCACTCACATATTACTCTCCACAAAGTCTTCAGAAAACAACTCCTTAAATCCAGATGTAAGTAAAGTCTTCAAGAAAGATTTTTTTTTCCCAAAACAATTAAAACATGTAATGTCCCCAAGTCAGTTAAAAGCGCTCCAGTAGCATGAAACAACCATGGCGTGCTCTTTCCTTAAACAAATCTTAAATTAAATTCCTTGGACAACAGGCCTTTTGCACTGACCTGAACATCAGACACTTTCATTACTTTCATGAGAGCACAAAAACAAATGAAGTCAGACTAGATTAAGACCTCAAATAGCATAATTAGATGCAATAAAATAGAAATATACGCCAAATCAGTAGGTTTACCCTTGTGGAAGAATTTGCAAAAGTTCAGCTCAGAGTTGCCCTTTGTACTGCCATGGTCCTCATTCCCCGAAGTCTAATGTACTTCAGGAATGAGCAATTTCAAGTTCTTCACATATTAAAAAAACACATTTCCACATGTGTGTAACTTTCTAAACGGAAGATATTCTTTGTTGCGGATTGATTCTGGAGGTTTGTTAATGGGTAGCCACATCTGATAATCCATCCTTACATTTTCTAGCCCCTTCATCTAATTCAGGGTTGCAGGGGAGCCAGAGCCTGTCCCAGCTAGCAACGGGCACAGGGCAGGGTACATACACAGACTCAGACATGCACGTACTCACACCTTGGTCCAGTTTTTCCGGAAGCCACTTCATCTACCAGTATTTTTTTGGGACTGTGGGAGGAAATCGGAGCACCCAGAGGAAACCCACATAAACAGGAGGGGGGGCATACAAACTCCATGCAGATAGTACCCCAGGGACCCAGCGCTGTCAGGCAGCAATACAAACCACTGCGGCACTTAGCCTCCCAACAGCTGATAATGTATAATAACAAATCTGTTACTCACAAAGTTACCTTGCATTAAGGTCCTAACCAAATTAAATCAGTAGCAAATGTACCAACACATGTTATATTTTATGGGTTAAAAACCCCATACCCCATAAATGTGTACATATGCAGTTTCCTCTAATATGATTAGACATATTTGTAATAATGTGTGTATTTCCATGTGCGTAATTACAAGTCTGAAGAAAATATTAGAAACACAGCAAATTCTGTTCAGTTGTGACATTTTTGCAAGGCATCATCTACAAAATACAGGAGCAGTTTGCCAACAAGTACAACAGATGTTTATTACAGTTACTAATTGCTAGTCGCTCCCTTCCTCGTAAGTGATCTCTACATTTCTAACCCCACAAGACCAGCTTGGCACTTTCATGAATACAAAGTATATCCAAATGATATGGCTTGAAGGAATATGGCATTGCAGTGCTTAAATGGGCACATAGTTCTATTTTTGATAACATAAAGAAATTCCTCCTTTTTTCTATTGAACTTCTCTCATCAGAGATACATCAGCACGTACACTTCACTAGAAATGTGTGTTTGGAAATTTATATGGATCTCGTGGGTTTGTTAGTTCATTTGAATATTTTAGCGAACGTGCATTCTTAAAAAACGGTCAGTACCGTAATCAGTGTAGTCACTGCTGTATCAGATTAACTCACGGATACAAAGATATGTTCTAAAAACAATCCAACCAGCCCGTTTCAAATAAAACCATTTTTCAAGAGAACTGCAGAAACGGTAAGCTGCACAAATTTGACCTGAAATGACCAACACTGCGATGGAGTGGCTTAAAAATCAAGATTATTGGAAAACCACCATTTGTACATCGTTCCTACTAGAGCCAGCCGTAAGGAGTCAAGAACAATTAGGTTTTACAGTTAACCTCACAAAATCCATGGTCAAGCTATAATAACAGGAAACTTTTAATTAAATACAAACAAATCTAATGTGGGTCATGGAGAAATAGTTGGTTTGAGAAGAGGCAGGGAGTCAGGTCCTCTAATTGGTTTTGACTGACTATCTAGGCTATTAAAAGTACTGTACACTGAAGTGAAAATACATTAAGTAGGAGGGCTTTTAGTATTATAATTTACATCTTAAAGCTGCAGCAAGAACTTGGTCTATCTTGTTCACAGATCTGCTGATTAAAAATCAAACCAGTCATTGTCGACTTGAATCACTGTAATTAAAATTGTTTGGAGGAGTTAAACAACTGACTGAACTAGTATTTAGTCTGAAACCTTAAAATGACAGTCGAGCCATCTTGGCGTGAATGATCTGAAGAATAATTTCAGTTCAGTGCAGTTCATTTGTCATAGGCACAAGTGCAATGGAATGCTTAAGTAATCAGCACAGTCTCTGTTGGTGATTACAATAACCTTTTGGTAGTGAGTTATAATTCTTACTCCTGTTGGAATTCTTTGTGCCATTTTAACCAGATTGGTAACTATTAAATCGACGTTTTGAGTTTTTAAGCTAAAAACCTGGTTAACTTTTTGAAGTATTTTAGGACCTTACCAAAACAAGGGCTTATTTATAACAGTTTATTTACTGATAAAGCTAATCACTAATGTTAGCTACAACAGGATGTGTATTGTTTCTTTGTGAAGCTGTTTTAAATTATTTACTTTTAAATGTTTATTTATTTAAATTATTTGTGGGATCTGCACAGTGCCATGCTGCATAATTAATTGCAGCCCATGTCCGATATGTCACTGATTGCAGTCTGGGTTTTTTTTACCACTGCAGGCTGTAAATTTGAGGTCATTTCTGTGAATCTTGTTGGGTTAAAGGATATTAATATTTGATAAATGCTTCCAGGATCTATTACAGAATTAATTTACAAATTTCTTACAGAGTATGAGACATTTTTCCTCCCTGTGTTATAAATTGAATTCATGGACATGCATTGACATAAGTAATTGTTTATGTATGCATTGCATGAGTTATCATGTACTGTGTGTAATCTGACAATTATATATTAGTATTACCATATTGTGAAATAAATACAAACAGCAATGATTAATACAACATAGATTTTTCCACCTTGCAGTAATATTAATATTATTTGTATATGTAGAATAATGTGTGCTTCTGGTTCTAACCTGGAACTGATGTGGTGTTCAAAGTCTCCTGTAAACGTGGTTTAAAATTAGTAAGAGGAGACACTTTCATATGTTAATTGACACATCTTGCAATCACCAACATACATTAAAGAAATTCTCCTTTTTGTTGAATATTATTTCATTATTTATACAAGGGATTTACTAGTGTTGGCATGTACCATGCTCAGAAAAAATAAAAAGACTGACAGACATGAATATATGTTTGCTTTAAAGAGGTACTGTATGGGAAAAATTAACTAGCTACAAATGTTGAGCATTTGCGAGTATACGAGCAGTGGTGTGTGTACTCCTAGCTGTGGCAAATAGAGAAAGATTTTTGTCATTGTCACTTATTATTAGTGACAGTTTCTTACTGATTCTTACTGATTCATCCGCAACTAGCAACATCATGCTAATTACTTTCTTCAGATGGGTTGAAAGAAGTGCACAGAATTCCTGCCAAAATAGCCTTTGCAAAAATATGATTTGGATATTTTGTTCTGTTCGATTTTGTAGCACTTGTTTTCACTGCAGCTTGGACAAATAACTCCCTTCAGTTTAATGACTGAAGGCAAGGAAATGGCTTCTGGTTTGCTGTGTATTTTCTAAGAGGCTAGTGTTGCCTGTGGTAACCTAATTTTTCCAGTTTTTGGAAGACATGCCAAAGTGTTGGTGAAGAAGACAGGACTCTTTCAGACTCCAAACTTTCTGTCCCTAGATTTTTATGGCTTTTTTGGGGTGAAATTTCATATTACTAAATTGTCACTCTCTATGCCCACTGTTTTCAAACTGATATGAAAAATGGGTGTTAATAAGCAGGGCATCGGTAGTAGTTTCATTCACAACTACTGCTAAGGTAATGAATGTCTCATTGGCTGCCTTTGCTTTTTTTTGCCTTACAGGTAATGAAGGAGCTCCAGAGTGCACTCACTACAGCAGCCGCAGATGATAGTAAATTAGTTCTGCTGAGTGCTGTGGGAAGCGTTTTTTGTTTTGGCCTTGATTTTATTTATTTTATACGACGACTGACTGATGACAGGAAGAGAGAAAGCACTAAAATGGCAGAGACTATCAGGTAAAGCTCCAAGGATTTCTGATTTTTTCTTCTTCTTTGTTTTTATTGCTCGGAACAATAAAATGAATGGTTTCCCCATGGCTCTCTTCCATACATCTTTTCATACTACAAATGTGAATAAATGAAAATACCACTAAGAGGACAACTAAAGTGCTAAATAACAGAACTAGAAACCAGCAGGTGCTCTCTAACTGACCGCAACCTACAGCACTAGCAGTGCTTGGGGACTGAACAGTCAACACTAGGCACGTCAGTGGTGTGTTCTGGTTCCAAAGCAGTGGTCACTAGATCATAGAACAATCCCTTTTGTTTCGCAGTTTTCTTTAATCTTAAATATCATTGTTTATCTCATAATATTTTAGAAGGGTGTGCCTCAGGGCGCCCCTAATTTTTGCCTTAAAAATGTACCTGAGGAGTAAAGTAAGGCATCAGAAATGTTCAATTCTAAATCTCATTGGCAACTTGTTTCAGTGTAAAATTGGTCAAAGGCACAGATTCTTGAGTACATTGCATGCAAGGTGAGGCACTCCGGATGGTACTTCTGCCTCTCAGAGTTTCATCATTTTCTAGAAAGCTTTTCTGTCTTGTGCTCTCTGCATCATCTGGGAGATTTATAAATCCCACTCTGTGTACACTTCAGTGCTGGAGCTTCTTCGTGCTTGCCTTTCAGCCATCCTTTTTCCAAGATGTTCTCACTTCAAATCTCACTTCAAATCCCATCTTTCTGGGCTTTTTATGCGAGTCTCTTGAGTTTTGCAGAGTACATGTGCTGCACTGTGGACGAGGTACCACATTTTTTTCCTGGAATTTGATTTAGTAAGTGCTTGGATAACACCCTAAGACTTCTTGTGGTGAAGGTTTTTTGGAATTTGACATATCGTTATGGGAACAGTGCTGTAACTCAAGTGACTACAATTGTGAACAGATGAAAATTAAATGGACAAGAAGACACCTTTGAAATTATACGTTAAAGAGTCTAATTCAATTGTTTTACCTAACGTAAAGAAGGACAGGAAGGAGTGAATGCAAAATCTGTGAAGGACTGATACCAACATTTTAACGATATTTGCCTTGAAGCATAGATCTCCAAGAGTAAATAAATCTAAGCTTAGAAAGCACTTCCTGCAGTGGCTTAAAAAATCAATCAGGATGCATGTAAGGAGAAAGTAGGCACTTAGTAAAATGATATAAAAAAACAGGATCCACTTAAAGAAAATTAATGTAATGAGTTGCAAGCATGGGTGAATTTAGATAATATTTTTTTCAGTATTGCAACAGTAAAGGATGAAGTTAAACGTTTCTTGGACAGTAGTGGAAAACATAGACGGTGAAAGGGGAATGGGTTATTTACTAAATTTATATTTTACTCAGGTGTTTACCAGTGACGAAATCAACAACATTCCACAGTCTGAGGAAAGTCAAAGTTCTATATTAAATGTTGTTAGTATAGACAGATCAGAAGCATTACAGGAAATCAAAGCACTTAATATCAGCAGATCTCTTTGGACAAATGTATTTTTAGAAAGTAACAAAACATAGTGAAATATTAACCAGAAGACACAACTGGGAACAACATGGAAGTGTTTTTAAAAGTTAGAACAGAAAACATATCAATACATGAAGTGTGGTGGGAGAGTGGAACAAGCAAAAGCAAACACGTTATAAGCTCTAATACCCTGGAATCTGACAAGAAACAGCTGGAGGAGAACCTCACAACCATAAGCGATTAACAACCAGCTGCCAGATAGACCAAATGGCCTCCTAAACCATTATTATCCCAAGAATATACATGATGTACAAATAGGGAAAATGAAGTCTAGCATTTTCCAAAAGCACACTAAATAAAGCCTATTACCATAGCATGCTCCAGATACTCAGTATGTTGGCTAATTGATGATTACAGATGGCAGTACATGTTATATTTCTCAATTGTTTCTGTATACTTAATTAAACAGCAGTGTTAATTAACACAAGTGTGTTGTTTTGAGCATTTTTACCAGTCTGTTTTAAAAATCTGGAGTCAAAAGGAAATTTACAGTTTAATTGATGATGTGACATTTTCAGGCGTCTCTGTGGCACGGTGGTTAGCTCTTGTCTCCTAGATTCGATTCTGGCCTGAGCCTTTTTTATGGCTAGGTTAATTGGACCGTTTGATGGGCTAGGGTGTACTGTAGTCCTATCTTGTGTCGTGTGCTAATGAGTTAAGCTTCTGACACTTACCAGGAGTCACTTGTTCTCTGACAGTAGATGCAGGTAGATGTTGACTTTACTCCTTCCTTTTATTCATTCCGTTCTGTTAACAAAATAAATCAGGTAGAGCTCATAGTTGTTTGTTATTCCGTGAGGTTCAGGATTTGGTAGAAAAGTTGACAAAAGACCATTTAGGAAAAAGGACATTTGAAGAAGGAATGATTCATTCACAGTTGTCAATATAGATCCAAGGTGTCAGACCTGTGTTAGACTGACTTCAGAATGAAAACGCATTCATGTGTTAGCTCAAGGGGTTCTACTATGGCAACGTTTACTATCTTTAGTAGCTGCAATAGTATTTATATTGTTACAAAAAGTGGATAAAGAAAATAATCCCTGCCTCCTTTTGTTACTGAAGGGCATGTGATAAGATTAAATATGGCATCAGGTCCTGACACACTTTCTAAGCAAGCAAATTCTATCAAGTTGAATAAACCTGCACCCTAAAGTCAACTTTACAGGGTACTAGAAACCAATTAATAAATGCACCTGATAAAAAAATAAATTCGGAACACTAGATCTTGGTAGTAGATTATGTTATACTATATTAATATTATACAGTACATCCATTGTCAAAGTGACTTATGTCATTGTAAATTTTAGCAATTAACATAAGATGAAGTTCGCCTTCTTCTCAAAGCCCACACTATTCAGCTTTAATTGCGGACACAGGAAATGCAGCAAGCGACAAATCAGAGAAGCATGTGGTATAAATGTCTATTTTTGGCCCTTATTCTGACCACATCAGCAGGTGTCTCTAGCATGAACCAAGTGAAATCTAAACTGTCTCACACAAACTCTTCTCCAAACCAAAATAAAAGTACACAACTGAAGAAAATAGCTTTTGCTGTCTCTTTATAACGAATACTGTCATGTTTTCAGTGGAGCACAGTTTTAAATGATATAGAAGAAAACTGAAATTTCATTGTCTTGAATAGTTATCTTATACTCCCTTTTTAATTTACTGTAAGATTAATGGATAGTTAGTTACCATATTAGTTTCATAGCTGTAGCCAAACCTTCTGGGCATACTGTTGTACACAGTGTCCTGTAAAATAATTCAGACCCTCCTGCAATGTCCCCTTCTGTAAGTTGCTAAATAATGCATGAACATTTTTAATTTAATATTGTATTCATATACCTGTTATTCTGTTTTATTATTCATATTTTTTGTTGAAAGCACCTTTGGCAGCAAATATAGCTGCAAGTCTTGAATCCTGTAGTGAATCTCTAGAAAGACTTGAAAACCATAAGACATCTCCTAGTAATTTGAGGGAGCTTGAGCATATCAGCCAAGAAGAATGGGTCAAAATTGACACGGGCCAGTGGGCAAAGTTGGTAGAGACATATCCACAAAGTAAGTCAGAATTTGTTTCTGGGACATTTACTTTCTCTTTCTTAAGCCACTCCAGTGTAGCTTTGCTCTCATGCTTTGAATTACTGTTCTGCTGAAAGGTGAATTTTTGTCCCAGTCTAAGATCTGTGCTAGGTTTTCCTTTCAGATTTGTTTCTATGTTCCCCTCAGTCTTGACCAGCTTCCCAGTCCCTGCTGATGAGAATTTAAACTATAATGTTATAATATAATAAGACCTAGCCTAACTCTGCATTTAGACCAAAATTTTGTCTTGACTGACCACAAAAATCTTTTGCCAGTATTTGCAGTATGAATTAGGTGCCATGTTAAAAAAACCCATGTGTGATTTAAGTTTTTTTCCAGTTCCTTTTGTTGAGCCTGCTTATTCAAAGTGTCAAGACTGCAAGTTTTAAAGCAACAAAATGTAAAAACTGTACAAGGGTCTGAATACTTTTGTAAGGAGCCATGTCCAGTATAATAGATTACATTGCTTAAAGGGTGCGGTACAGTGAGAATTATGAATAAAAGGACTAAGCACAGGTTTTAAGTGTTAAATATTTTCTAAGGAAGAGGATTAGAATGCTTGAGTTTTAACCCCACTCAACTCATCTTAACCCTCCAGAAACTGTTACATGACTTGAAGTTTTACTAAAGAATGTGCTTGAAGTGTCACAGAACCATATATCCTATGGTTGGTGGTATAACGTTTAACTCGAATAGTGACAGATTTTGTGTCCTTATTAATTTGTTGGCTGTTGACTTGAGTAATGAAGATCAAGGTTTTTTTTGAATGATTTCTGTCTTTTATTAAAATATATAGTAGGAATAAGGCTGGCTTTATCCATTCTATAACGCTTTGGTGTTATGCCCATTGGCTTTATGGAAAAACAGCCAACAAAGATATTAAATCATGACGGTACGTCTGGAAATGAATGAGCAATTTTTTAAGGAATTCTTTCCTGGCAACTCGCATTAACTGTCTGAAATGTCTGTCTCTAGATTACATCCTCTGAACAAATTTTCTATTTGCAATAACTTTACTGTAATGGATCAAAGCTGTGCTTTTCAGTGGTTAAATTGATGGGTGTCCTGTGTGTCTGCCTTTGTGCAGCAATATTATCTTTTAATCAGTTGACAGAACCGGCAGTTTAATTCACAAGGTGTTTGTTTCTAACCATCTGACAAATCTTTCATATCTTTGATCTATAAGAAGTATTAGAATCTCGCATCTCGTTTAGAGAATGTAGCAAGTAGCGCTGCAAGCCTATGCTCTAATTGAAATATCTGTTGTTGTTTTTTTCCAGGGCCTTTGTGAACACTTTCATCCAGTTCAAGAAACCCATCATAGTGGCTGTGAATGGTCCTGCTGTTGGCTTGGGGGCATCTATCCTCCCTCTGTGTGATGTGATCTGGGCCAATGAAAAGGCTTGGTTCCAGACACCTTACACTACGTTTGGACAGACTCCAGATGCATGCTCATCTCTCACATTTCCCAGAATAATGGGAGTGGCTTCTGTAAGTACACATGACCTTCAATTCATTTGTTCTGCTATCTACTCTACTAATCATATTCTTCTACTGTCTTCAGTGAAAGTCGGACCCCCTTGAAGACTTTCAAGTCCAAATGCAATGAGGAAGTGTAAAGGTTCAATATTTCACATTCCGGTTCACATTTCTTGCTTGATAAGTTGCTTAAATTAGCTGAACAGTATTTCAAGTCCTTCCTATTTATAAATAACAAGATCTATACACTTTAACGGATGGTATGTAGGTAACTTTCCACATGACTCATTCTGAGCTGTTAAAGTAAGAGACCTGTTGAGCTTGTGATCTTAGCAGTTAGCTTTTACCTTGCTTGGTCAGCTGTTTTACAAAATCCAAACATTTTTCTGCCCATAAGGCTGTGACAGCCCAACTTAAATTTAAATCAGAAGATGGATGCTTTATATCATGCAAAATGCAAAAATGATTTACATTATTGAAACCACTATTTTAACAAAAGTCTCACAAAATCAGATTAGGCTTATTAAAAAGATCCTGAGGACAGTCGTGCTTTTCACCTTGTTACAGTTGCAAGATTGATACTCTGTATGACCAAAGCTCCACTTTGGAAAGCGTTAACACGCTAATAAAGAAATACACTTTTTATGTGTGCATTGTTAAGGAACAGGTATTTTTAATATCTTTTAAT
This sequence comes from Lepisosteus platostomus, assembly GCF_059453375.1. Taxonomy (NCBI): domain Eukaryota; kingdom Metazoa; phylum Chordata; class Actinopteri; order Semionotiformes; family Lepisosteidae; genus Lepisosteus; species Lepisosteus platostomus. The sequence continues at coordinate 44,504,269 of NC_142618.1, forward strand.
CTGAAGTGTTATTGTACTTCACATTAAAATTAGGTGCAGAGACAACCCCCAAAATGCAGCATGATGGCACAGTAGTTAGCATTGCTGCTTTACAGCGCTGGGGCTCTGGGTTCAATTCCTGAGGGTGCTATCTGTACGGAGTTTGTGCATCCTCCCCATGGTCCTAGCAGTTTCCTCTGGGTGCTCCAATTTCCTGCCACAGTCAACACACATACTGGTAGGTTAATTGGCTTCTGTGAAAATGGACCCTGCTGTCAGTGGTTGTGTTTGTGTCCGTGTCTGTCTGCCCCATCTGACATGGGCATTCTGTCCAGGGTGTATCTGGCTTTGTCGAGATACAGGACCCTGTATTGGTTAAATCAGATAGAAAATGGTTAGATTACACTTAAATTTTTAATCTAACTTGTCATTCCATTAAAATTTGGATGGGTTAATGTTCAGAAGAGTGTTTCAGATTTCTAGTGTCTCCTGTGGTTACCACTTGAAAAACTCATAATTAACTCAAAAATATAATTTAACTGATGATCTGACTGGCTGCAGTCATTCTTGAAGTTCATGATCTTTAAAATACATTGTCTAACAAAAGAAACATCTAGTTTGCATGAATTATCTTTTTTTCTATTTTCTAGTAAGAGCTCTAGAGAATTCTCAACATGTCATCAGCAGAGAATTTGCATTCCAGTTATTTGTGATTCATACATGTCGGTTCTTAATTTAGTACTGTGCAATGTGACAAAACTGTTGTACGTAAAAGGACAGGTTTTTCAAAATGTAAATCTTTCTCTTTAAACTTCAACAAAACTTTTTAATTTGGTCGAGAAAGGATTGGTTTCTGTAACAGTTAAGTCAACTTATTGAAGTACATAATACTTCACCAGTTGATTCTAACAGAATTTTTGCGATTATTGTTATAAATGTTCAGTTATTCAGATGCACAAAATAAGCAATTTTTTATGTAGAGTACGCTATAATGCATATTGGAATTAGAACTGTAAAACTGATTTTAAGCTATTTCGTACTCATTGTATTGTTATAAAGTGCTTTCAGTGGAGTTCCCAAAAAAGCGCTATAAAAGTGTAAGGATGATGATGATGATGATTAATATTATTATTATTATTATTATTATTATTAAACCATTTTTTATATTTCACGCAACATCACACATCAAATCCTGTTTTTTTTATCAAGTAGTAAAAAGTTAAAATGTTGTATGTTATTTGTCATGTAGGGCAAGTTTTCACTACTATTAGTACTTGGCGAGAACTGGTGGAAGGAAACATATATCCTAAATATGATAAGCAATAATGGGTTGTGTTTTCATTTTTCACCACACTATGCAGTATGTCATACCACTGTCTGGGTCAGGCCACCCTTCCAAACTGACAAGCTGGGCATGTAGGAAGCTGCTTAAGGATGCCACTGTGCAAAAGCGACACTGAAAAATATACAAGCTTCTGTGTCTTTATAAAGGGGTAGTGTTCATACATCCGTAATACCCCTGTCGCTACACAATTCTGTCCTGTACGTGTCGAGAAACAAGCCATTGCCGAAAAAATTGTTTGCAGCAAAACATGTCAGTGATACAGACATGTGGTAGAATGTTTTGTGATCTGACAAGGCAAAAATCTTTGGTTTACGAACAACAAAGCGTTATCACTGATTGAGTGAATAATTCTGCAACCAGTAAATTTCAATTTGTTTATTTTCTCCCAGGTTTTTGTGAACTTTATTTATCTAATGTTCAGTGTGATCATTACAGTTTTGCCAAAAAAACTTAATTTGACAAAGATGCATCCACAATTATTTTCGAAATGTGAAGGTTTTTGGTAGGGGCAAAAAACATTTGCAAGGCATTGTATAATTCTTGATGTACAGTACTGAACGTTGCGGCTGTATTACATTTTTACAGTACATTATAGTAAGGCAAAGGAGAGGTAAAAAAAACAACAACTGAGTACCCAAAATCAAATAACAAGAGTTAATGTATGCCTAAATACAGTGCTATGATAAAAATCCACCCCAAAGCATTCAAAGCAGTTTGCTCTTATGATTTCCTGGAGGAAGTCCTCCTCTTTATGATGTGTGCTCTGAGGAATTCATGTAGCCTGAGGAAGATTTTTTTTATATTTTCCAGTGAAATTAGCATAGACATACGCATCTGTCCAAGCTATTCTTCTTGGTTTTCTTTATTCTCCATTATGTATAATAGGGAATTCTGGCTCACTGCTCCCTGTGCTGGTCATTCAGAATTACCTGTGAATTCTGACTTTTCATCAGTGCTTCTGGCATCCTTTCAAAAATTATGTATTTTATATTCTGGCAGGGTTTATCACTGATTTGTAGAATAAAACCTTGACCTTTTCCTAAGTAATAAAAACAAAGAGTAACATTGACAGAGTTCTTTCACACTTCCACTTGAATTTGTCCCTGATTTCCATGTTTTGGACACTTTCTTACCCATGTCCCCATTCTTATTTTCTTTTTCTTTTATTTTTCTTACCCATTTCTCTCCTGCCCCCCTCTTTCACATGTATGCATAGCCAAAACGTGTTTTTTTTCTTTTTCCTACATTGAATTTCTGGAATTAACCTCTATTTGTACATATTTATCAAAAGCTTAGGATGACATTTTTCTTGGTGGCTTCAAAGGAATTGAAGTGATATTCTTTTAAACAAACAGTTATGAGGTTAGTGAACATCTTTGATCCTCCTGCTTCTTGCTGCCTTCAGTGTGTGAAATAACACACCTTCAGGTAACATCACATCATATGGACCAAAAAATTGTTGTGTAGCGGAATTTGAACCCTGCCCTCTCCAGCCTATAGTACAAAGAAGAGTGTATCAATAAAATCAAACAGTGTTATGCATTTTAATTCCAGATTGTGTGACCATGACCACAGGATCCCAGTTCAGTTGTATTTTGATGGCACAGTCTTGGTCCTCAAAAGATTAAACCTTACCTATTATGTGGAATTAGTATTTATTTACTCTTTACTATTGGATAACGGTTTAGATGTTTAACCTTTTACATCACTCTTAACAGGTTTTTAAAGTTGAAGTCCGAGCCCGTGGTTAATGTGGGAATTATCAGATGCTGATGCTCAGTGTGAACCGGAGATGTATAAGGGGGCAAGAAAGTACTGGAGCACTTATCTATGAGGAGCGCATCGCACTTAACATCAATAAAATACACTTTCCATCCACCAATGTCAATAACATTCTCATAAGAAAATGTAAAAATGAATCGGTCATTTCACATACAGTACCACAATCATATACTATAAGGCTGACTATATTAATTAAACTTTTCCTCTCTGATGGACCTGATGTCAAATTCGTTGGGTTTTAGAATCTGGCTGTATGATCTGCCGCTAATCTCTGCTGTACTTTTGACAAGGCTCATTGCAATGAGTACAGTATGTTACAGAAGTCACGCCACCCCCTCGAATCCTAGAAAGAGCAGAATTCTGCCACAGCAGAAGACCCAATATCCATTGGTGCAGCTGTGTTTGCTGCTTTCTAGGTAGGAATGGGAGTGTGTTTTCCCAAAATCCGCAAGCAAGAGACACAGAGCAGAGTCGAACACATCCCATATTTAGGCTATCGGTATCCAAACTGACAAAAATAGGTCATCTCAGGTAGTGGATGAAATTAAAGTTGTTTGGTTAGAAAACCAAGCAGTTGGTTACAAGCAGGCGTCTAACAATTTCAAAACACATTTCTTGCTCAAATCGGTAGTCTCAACTAGCTCTAACCAGATTTTAGGAACACGCTGTCTTCTCAAATAATGTTTCTCCTTATTTCTGAGGAAATGCAGATGAATGTTTAAATGCAAAATCCATCCCATATCAATCACATTCAGTTCCTGACTGGGAACTGAATCAGCACTGGTAATGTGCACAGTGTCTCAGCAGCACAGCAAAGCACTTACACTTTTTTAAAGTATTTACACCTAGTGAGCTAAAAATGACTTATTGAGGGAATGTAATTGAGGAGTCAATGAGATAAAAAGTGACTGTCTTGAAAATTATTTTTAAATTGTAAATGTGTAAATATGCATATTTTTCACATCTCGAGAAGGTCTCAGAGCATGGAGAGCCTCACACTGAGTGGTGCCAGAAATTATTTCAGCACAAGTGTCATTCCTTTTAAAGTCCTTTAATTTTCTCCTTTCAAAACATTTCTTATATTAGACATTAACCTTTTTTCTGACTAATTCAATTCATTCTTTGTAATACGGCTGTCAGCATCTTTTAATGTGTCTGAAGATGCATCTTCCCATTGCAGGTCAACCCTGTCGATAGTAAAAATACAGTTGTGTGCAAACATTTGGGCACCCCTGGTTAAGTTGCATGTTTCACTGAATCTCTAAGTGAAAGAAGTTAAGAAGTCAAGTTAACTTAAAGATGACATTTTTCTGTACATTTTAATGCATAAGTACTATTTATTTGCTGAATTTAACAGATTGAAAAATAAATCAGTGAATGTGGCATGTGCACAAGTTTCCAGTTGTGGACTGCCAGGCTGTATGCAGTATGTATATGTGGACTACTTTTTCTTGTTTTCATTGACCTGACATGATTTCTTCAGGGATCTTGCCTAAGAAAACATGGAATAGAAACATATGAAAAAAAATTACTTTATTATCTAATCTACAAATTATTTTTTCTTTGTCACAATGAATGGCTGTTTCCTAGTTTTGAAGTATATATAAACAGATCAGTCCTAAACGTTACAAGTGCTTTGAGAGATCTGCTTTATAATTAGTCCAGATTCTGCCCAACATTTGGATTAGTTTTCAGCTTTTGATCAGTTTAGTCAACAGTGTGTGTGTGGGGGGGCTGGAGTTGCTACCATATTGCTTTTTTTTTCCAGTGGGCACTGTCATGAACAGTCCTATTGATAAAGTTGAACACTCTGTCAGGCATTCATTTCATCTCCATAACTTGTAAGATATGAATTTGAAATCTAGTATTCTATAATGTCACTTAATCTGTAGCTAGGAGAGAAACCTTCAAGATGATATGAATTATAAGTTAAATTTAATGACAAGATGAGCAAATAATAGCACTCTTTACAGCTACTGTACAGTATATAAACAGTATTTAAATGTTTTGAGTAGCAATGCTGTCCCCAAAAGAAGTTGAGTAAGATGTGATAGTAAAATTGTATCAATGTCCTGGCTTGGGATGACTGAGTTTCAGAGTGGGAGTAACAGAATACACAGATCTTTATGACTCGAAATGAGAGTGAAACTATTAGAAAGGGCTATTAGAAGTAGCTCAATCAGTGCATAGTTCAAGCAGGTAGCTGCGTCGGCATGCGTAGGCTGAAAAGGAACAAGTAAAGGTTTATTTCATGCTGAAAAGAGAAGAAAGGAAACACAACGTTTCATCTGTAGAACCGAAGAAGGCTCCACAGCTGCAACGTTGTGTTTCTTTTCTTCTCTTTTCAGCATGAAATAAACCTTTACGTGTTCCTCAGTCAGTACATATCCAGGTGCAGGTTAAGCTCTGAATGGGTTCAGGTCTGGTTCATATCACTAGCTGGCTGTGACCTTGATTCTTCCAGTGTCAGTGACAGTTGGCTGAGTGCCTACAAGGATAGATTGGGGTTAGTAAAGCAGGGATGATTGTGCTCTCAGTGACATAGCGATTCCTGTAACCTCCTGGGCACCTGCAGGCACGTGCTGTTGTTGGTGAGGGAAATTAGTCTTCTCTTATTGGCTCTGAATCTCCGGTACTGCTCTTTGTTACCTGTAATGTGGAAAATCACCAATTGCTCAAAGTTGGGCAGGTCAGAGGTAGAAAGAATTTGCTTTTACTGAGAAATGTAATTACCATTATTGCTCTTTAAATCACAATTTATAGATTTTACAGACTGTTTGCCATTCCAACCTTGCTGGCTGGGATTAATTCCTTCATTGCACAGCACAGAATGGCCACCACTCTACACATCCTTCTGATTGGGGAAAAAAAACTGTTTATTTAATTGAACATTCAGTTATTCAGTTTTTGCACACCTATTGACTTAGTTCCCTAGACAACTCACATATAATTACATGAATTTATATGTTTTTAAATGTATTGATTGAAATTGCCATTGCTTTTCAGTAAACATTCATGCTCTCCTGGCATTAATAAATTGAGGGAATTGGAATTGATTTTAATAAGGGAAAGGAGAGTAAAAGTCATGTTTTCAGTCATGCACTAATCTGTCTACATTTGGTTTGTCTTGTTTGTGCTGATGACACTTCATTAATTATGGCCATTTCCATTAATAATGACACATACTCCGTAACGCCACATTTCACAGCCAGGCAAGTGTCTCATTCTGAAGTATTGTGGTGCTATAACACGTCCCCATGCATTCTCTGACTCAGTGCTGAAAGTACTGCACCAGGTCTACCAGGCTACTCAATTGTTTTATGCAATAACTAGGTTTGAATCCAGCGGTTTAACACGTATATTCCAGGAGGGGCTTTGGTGGTTAATTTTAAGTTTTCACCCATTCAAGCCTTCTCCCCTTCAAAACAAAAATTGGCAAGAAGTAAAGCTCTTAAAAAATGTAGTACAAATCAGCCGTAGGTAAAAGTGAAAATGTATGTCCTAAAAGAATATACTGTCCTGGAAAGACACCAGGAAACAGTCAGTGATTTGTAAAAAAATCTTATACTGTCGGTCATTATTACTTCAGGAGAGAAGAGTGAATAATGTTATTGTAGCCTTATTTAGTCACATTTATTAACATCCTTAATAGCATTAAAATTATTGTATTGTATATTAACAGTTTTTTGGACCACTACCCTCAGGTTAATCACGAGGAATGCATGAGTTTGGAAGAGTCAATGACTTACAAGTGGTAGGACATAGAGTAATTCCTAGATGTAAAATCAGTTAGGTATTCTGCTAGTAATTTAGGACATTATATTAATTTCTCTTACCTAAATAGTTTTACTTGGTGTATGTTGTCTCCATGTTTTAATAGGAAACTCTTTTTTTTGTTCATAATACCTAGAGTATGCTAGATTTTTTAACAAAAGCTGTTGCTCTATTTTTCCTGAGTTCATCGATGCTTCTCATTATTAAACTAGCAGTAGTGTTTACATTATATGCTAGAAAAGACAGCATTCAAAATATTCTAAATGTGCAACTCCATCTACTGGATAAATTCAAAGTCACATTTAGTCAGAATTAACAGTAGTATTAAAGTATATCTTTATTGTGTAGCAAGTGCCGTTGAACTTTAACGGTAAAAGTGCAGTGTTAGTAATTGAGCCTTATAAAAGGACTAAGTTGTTCTTTTGCAGAAAGAGAACTATACACATGACAGAATGGAGAAAAAGGAACAATAGTGTTTGTATTTGTTCTGATAAAGGTGATTAAAAACAAGTCTTTAATTTCCATCACATTCTTTGTCTGCACAAAGGCTGATTTTTCCATCCATGAATCCATGAATTGCTCTCAAATAGGAAAGCAAAAATAATTACCTTAGTGCATTATTTTAAGTTCATACATGTCTGCTTTGATATTTGCCACCGTTTCATGAACAAACATAGGACTGTAGAGGTTTAATTTTGTAGTAGCAGCAGTGTCAGCAGGAACGTTTGGAGCACTTCTACTTCCACTTTTAACAGGAATACTAATGTGGAAGTGTATTTGTTTCTTGTTTTGGGGGTTCTCTCTGTCCCTGGCCTGAGTTCATTGCAATATTTAAACACTATAGTTCTGCACTTAGTTAAAATTTGAGTAACATTTTATTTTCTTTTTTTCCACTGGCTTACTGCAAAGAGAATTCTTCTTGTGATGTTGTCATGCCCAAGAGATAACCTTGATTCGTTGGAAATTCAGTGTTTGGTTGCTCAGTTAAATTGGACATTCTGTAGCAAGCCCTACATCCTAATACAATGCTGTAGCTTTGCAGATCTCATTTTGGCTGTCAGAACATTACGTGGACTTGTCTGCAACAGAAAGTTGCAAAAACTCCAGACAAACCTTTGAGTGAAGCTGATGCACATCCTGTTGATTTATTCGTTGTCACTAAATGATGAATTTCACTGCAGATTTACAAGTGTAGGCAAGAAATGCATTTGAAAAATGTAGTCAAATGCTCTGTTCCATAGCTCTAGTTGTCATTTTAACTTAAGAATTGTCACTTCTCTTTGTAAAACACTATAATAATGTCATATCTGTGGCAGTTAATCATTTCTTGCATCTGTATAGTGATTTTCACTGCAAGGTCTTAATTATCCACCACTGAAATGCAACACCCTTCTGGGTGACGTGTGGCAGTCACTACTATATCTACCAATAGCCCCGCTACACAGCAGATCGAGTGAAGAAGTAAAGAATTTCTACATCAGTAGAACTCAGAACCAGAGCTGGTTTAGGCAACCAGAATGCCCAAGCCTGGAGGGGAAAATAGTCAGGACCTTTATTAACAGATCTACTCTTACAGCTACTGCAAAGGGAACTTTAATGAGAACATAACCATATTTCATGGAATACACAATTATTTTCTGTCGTCTGATACCTAATTTTTCAGGTTAAAAACTACTGGGGAAAAAAAGTCGTCATATGTTTTAGATGTCATTTTAATTGCAAAATGTGATTTCAATGTTGACCTACACATGGATGACGGAATACAAATGTTTTTCCCTGTTGGGAATATTTTCTTCGTGTAATAAATATATCAAGTATAAATAATTAGCAATCCCTACTGCACATCTATGTTTTTAGGAAATAAAGATGTGGAAGTGTTTTGAGTGTCATACTGATCATTCCTGACTAACCATGATGCACTCGATGTGCAGATATAGATGTAATATATTTAAATAAATTAGCAGAGGCAAGTTGTTGTGAAACAGTGTGGTGTTGCTGACGTGGTGAGGTCCTGGTTACTCTATATTCTATTATACCATCATGGACAGATTTGATTTCTCAACTCAGAAGAGTGAGAGGTGGTATTTGTGAAGCATACTTTTCTGGAGATGCACATGCTGCCCTTGATGAAGATGATTATGCCAGAAATAATGACACTCAATTTGAGATTGTTTGAATATGGCTGGGGAAATTCCAGGATAGCCTCACATGAGGTTTTTGAATCTAAAAATGTCTTGTACAAGAAACAGGCCCTTCAGCACATCACAGTATGTGCCAGACTTTTAACACGTGTTGATACACAGCATCTGGCAGTTTTCTCAAGGATCCAAATGGATTGAATTCAGGGACAAGACTTGGCAAAACAACTGTGTAAAAAACTTTGTAATGTCACTTCTTAAATATGTATGAGTTTTAGAAACAGCTAATTTTAGAAATGCCACCTTTTTATTTCAGAAATTGCGGAAGTGATCTTTTTAAGACCATAATCTTCTGCCTGCATTTCTAATGATAAATTGCTTATTTTAATGTACAGATCACTGCTTCTTAATAGACCAGCAGTATCACCCTTTCGTTCTTACAGAGTTAGAATGTGGTATTTAAAAAATGTACAGCAAAAGAGTCATGTAGAAAACTCTAATAATTAGAAAGCCTAATAAACACACATGCTATATGTATATTCACAAATTGTAGAATATACTATAATGAGTATAAATTGTTTTTGCAAGCTGAATTTGGACATCTACTTCTGGTACATGGTACATGAGGTTTCTCAGCAGGTGCACGTTACCGAAAAGCAGAGCAGTGCTTCTGTGAAGATGCCGATAGGTTCCATGCGTACTGGATAAAAAAAAAAAAGGACCGTCAAAATATTTTTTCCACAGTTAAAAGTAAATAATCATCAGGCTATAAATCTATATTTCAATTAACCTTTCCTGTCCTTTGGAACTTCCAAGTACCTAATCCACAAAAGCTGAATAGAAATGCTGACACTTTTGCTCATTAAAAACAAAGTCAACCTTCCGATTAACATGTGAGGTTCATTGGTCTACAGAACTTGGTAGGGCTCGCATCTGTTGAAGTATTGACATAGTTTAATAAAGGATAAGGATACAGTAGATAATCTCAATAGGACTTTATAGAAAGTTAAGTAGGATAGAGTTCAGAGCACCGAATATGGCTGAGATTCTGAGTTCAATAGGGATGGATGGATTTTTTTCCCCCTGACCTTTACCAGTCATGGCCTCCTAATAATTCCCAGATATGAATTGATTTCGTTGCTCTGCTCTCCTCGACACCGATAGCTGATGTGTGGTGAGCGTTCTGGCGCACTTTGGCTGCCGGCACATCATCCAGGTGGAGCTGCACACTGGTGGTGGTGGAGAGGAGTCCCCATTACCTATAAAGTGTTTTGAGTGAAGTGTCTAGAAATGTGCTATACAAGTAGAAACAATTATTATTATTTTGGGGGCATAGCAACAAATGGCCTTGTCAGCCAGTGGCTGTAGACAAGCAGTGAAAAAACATTAAACCAGAATATGATGAGGATAGTTTGTGTGGAGGGAAGTAAACAGATAACATATCAGTAAGATACTGGAAAGCCAAACCACGCAGAGCCTTGAACAAAAGCAGGAGGTTTTAAAATCAATCTGAAACCTAAAAGAAAATCCATTTAAGGACTCCCAAGGCAGGAGTGATGTGATTATGTACACAATACATGCTCATTATCCTTGCTCAAAATTTTGAGAATATAGTGACTTAAGTGTGGTTTTGAATACTTAGATGCTGCACTATAAACACACCATACAATGCAGTCATGGAAAATTTCTTAGATGAAAAAGCTCAGTGTTTACAATATTGTGCACCTGATGTACATGCGTCAATTCAGGGTCAAAGATCACCTCCAAATTCTTTATTTGGGATCAAAGCTCAAACACAGCTGACACACTTATAGATTTGGATTTATGATCAAATGTTTTCAGACTTATCACAGTTGCTATCAAAAGTATATATCTTGCCTTGTGTATTCAGCATGAATAATTGTATGAAGCTGTGGGAGTTATTTTAAGAATGCACTGGTTTGATACAGTACAGTTCTGCTAATGTTTTATGATGAAACGAGACCTTTCCAGTTAATTCACTACATCCTATCCTGTCTTAGAATTCATGGATATAACTATTGATGCATAAAATACAGCGAGTGACAGACACACTTGCCACTGTGCTTTGTTCACATGCGGAAAAGAACAACAATTACATTAAACTAACAGTTGGGATCAACAGATTAGAACAGAAGCTGGTCTGTCTGCTTCAATATCAGGGTCTTCCCCTTTTTCTAGCAACAATTTCTTGTAGCAGAAGTACCCTGGCTTTGAAATACCGACAGGGAAGTTTTGACTTTGACTTTTAGGCTTCATGGAATAACATGATTAAATAGCAGTTGCGTCATAATAGATCCACAGTCAAAGTTGTTGTTGTAGCAGATGAGATACTGGTATTGTGGAATCCTGTTCCGCAAACAGAATTAGTTGGTCACAAAAGCAATTTGTTTAGTTTTGCCCTAAAACAAACATTCAAATTCAAGCACAGTTGAGAAAAGGTTTTTAGCTTCTAAGTCTACCATGTCTCCTAACACTATCTTTAGAATATAAAATGTACAAACACAAATGTATGAAATTTTAATAATGAATGTTTTAGGTTGTGGGGTCTCTGAAAGCAAGAGTCCCTGTTGGTGTTCTGAATGCAAGAGGGGGTGGTTAGAATGTCTTTATATGAACTGGGCATGTTTTTAGATGATGTTTGATACTGGGCATGTTTGATATTGATTCATCAAGTTTGATTAATAATTCATGACTGACCAGAAAATATAATGACGTTGCGTAAGTAATAAATCACTTCATTAGTGAGAGAACTTGAATGGCCACAGCTGATGAGGTAATTTAACTTGTTGAAAGTCAATCTTGGTGTAATAAATCAAGAATGAAAAACGCAGAACAGACAATATGTATTTACCAGGGGAACAATGTCTTCATGCCATTAGTATGTTGAAGGCTAGATTATTATTGTTCGCCATCCCTGCAGAATTAAAATCCATTAATGGTTAAAAGCCACGTTCTGCTCACCAGGCTTGCACTCTGTCTCGAACATCCAAGGCATCAGTTATGATGATGTGTGTCATGTAGAGCTTAGAGGATAGTGAACAGCCACATGCTTGACAAGACTCTACAAAAGACGTGCTAATCTCTGAACCCCCTGTTGACCCCTGTGGATGAAAACTATTAATCAACATAATGAATTTACATGTCTCCTGTCTGTTCAATAAAACATTAATGCTCTTGCTAAAGGCTACATTCCAGGTGTTCAATCAGTTATTCACCACTACATTTTCAAGCACCTTAGCAAGTAATGGAAGACTGGACATTGATCTGAAATGACTAAAATTAACTTTCTGAATGAACAGGAATAAGAAATGTTAAGTCATTGCACCATACGAAATCCTTAATGCATATATTTTCTTTGATTTAGGTGAACACCTTGCTGTAGTTAAGACATGCTTATTTTCTGAAATAGATTAGATTAGAAAGGGAGCTTTATCACCATGTGAGGCTGCGGATGATCAGTGTTAAAGTTAATTCCACGTAAAAGCTTTGAAGAAGAAAAACTGAAACGTTTCAGGTGTAGAGGAAAGGGAGAGAGCAGATGTATGAGGTAGAGGGGTGGGATGGAGGCAAAAAGAAGAAGGGCGACATCGAAAAGCAGGCAGATTCCAGGGGAGGTCTGGATGGCAGCAATCTGTTAATGCACTGAAAGAGTCAACAGATTTGTCAACCACTAAGTGCTGAAGGAGTATATGAAGCAAGTTGAAGGATTCTTTTGGATTTTGAAACTTTCTAACATTGAGGCAATAGCCCTCACTGCTCTGTTTTATTGTATGAAACAGATGACCGGTCTCTTTCTGTTTTGGCAATGTTGAAGGCAGGGTGCTTTATGCCAGATAATCACTAAATGAGATTGCTGGATGTTCCAAAGGGGCTGTTCATGTGTACTGTATGCTGTTGGTTATGTATTTGCAGGCTTCTGTTGCAGGGAACTGTGGACAAGAAGGCTGGTTGAGATGACATTCAGGGGACATTCTGTAAAGGAGCTGTTTTGTTGGATGGTGTTAGTAAAGGTATCAAAAAGTGCAGTTTTGAGTTTGGGTTTTCCTCCTGAAGCTGATGTTTGTGGTTCAGATTAGGGCTCTGTGTCGTCCATAATGAAAAGGGACTGCGTTGTAACAGCCTCCTTACAAAATTACAGGTTTTGTCCTTTACCTGTCAACCACATCGATGTTCACAAGCGGCGTTTTTAAGTTAAAACAGCATCCTATATTATTATTCATGCTGTAACTGTTATTTTAGGGGTTTTAGATGATTAAGGATTAATGGATGAAGCACACCAGCGGGGTTGCTTGATTAATGTATCCATAATTGACTAATCAAGTCTGAAACACGCATTAAAGCGAGAGTTGAAATGACCGGCGACAGGGAGGTGACATTCTCCTTTAAAATTGCGAGTGAACTGCTAATAAGCTTTTATCAATTAAACTGTGCTTTCAACTTGGAAAAAATGATTTTATTTAATGGCTGAACGGATAGCGATATAACCCCGTCTTGTAAATTGTTCATTAAAGATGCCTTTTAAACACTTGGTATCTTTAATTGCAGTTGCATAAATGATCTAGATACTGTTTCGATATGGTTCCCATTATAGTGCTTCCTGTCTTGTTCTTCGAGGACCGCTGTGACGGTTATATTACAAGCACCAAAAAAAGTTATTTGCATGGTTACTGAACGGTTTGTGTGAAAATGCGTCTATGAAATGTTGAACCTAAAATGAATCCATGGATGTAAAGACAACCAACTACGACTGCAGTATACTGTACTGCACGAAACTTTTCAGATAAAACGGTGGGAAAATGGCTGTGCTACGGAACTATTACCATTATCTGGCTCACGTACATGCGAGCATTTCTTATTCCCTGGGAATACAAACCAGCTCAAAGAATAAAAGCGAAAGACCTTCTCAATTGTTAGTAAAGTATTTATGTGCAGTTTGAATAGATTGATATTGTAATATTCCTGTACGCAGGTGGTACTTTAACGGACTGAGAAAAACCTTCTATCTGTAGTTCCTTAATGGTATCTGACCTACAGTATGCATAAAGACCGCTAGAGGGCAATATTTAACAACAAAACTCCTTTTAAATACTTTGTCACACTGTAAGACGGTCGATTAATCGATTATTTATTGAACATATGGGGAAATTAACCGATTAAAAGGATGTACCATAACTGATTTTTATTTGAATTTATTGTTCAATTTTAATAACTTTAAATAGCAACACATAGGACTAAATCCTAAAGCGTCTGAATGTTATCTGCACTCTAAACAGGCTCTTCAAGTTGAGTTCTCAAAATTGAGTGATTGTTCCTTAAAATAAGACAGTTATTGCTGTTGCCTTTAAAGCTCTTTTTAGATTGGTAGAACTAACCTCAAAATGCCCAGTATGGGAAAAACATGCTCACAAAACTTTAATAATCAAAATATTTTAATAAGTATTTAAGGTAGTTGAATTGTAATTGGGCATCATGGTGGCACAGTGGTTAGCATTTGCTGCCTTGAAGCTGTATGTTCTCCCCATGGTTGCATGGGGTTCCTCAGTGTGTGCTCCAGTTTCCTCCAACAGTCCAAGGAGATTAATGGGCTTCTTGGAAAATCGGTCCTGGTGCGAGTGTGTGACTGTTCGTGCCTGTGTGTGTCTTGCGAGGGACTGGCACCTGGCTAGAGTGTATCCTGCCTTGTGCCCGTTGCTTGCCAGGGTAGACTTGAGCTCCCTCGGGACCCTGGATTGGATGAAGCAGCTAGAAAATGGATGGATAGATGAATTGATGAACTGCGAATGCAAATTGTAATGACATCGGAGATGAGGTTAACCTGGGTTCTCTGTGTTTCTGTTCAGCCTCAGCCCAGTCCGTGACTTTTTTTCCCTCTCCCTGTCCCCCCAGGCCAACGAGATGCTCTTCAGCGGAAGGAAGCTGACCGCGCAGGAGGCGTGTGCCAAGGGTCTGGTCTCACAAGTGTTCTGGCCAGGAACGTTCACTCAGGAGGTGATGGTGCGCATTAGGGAGCTAGTCTCTTGTAATTCAGTTGTAAGTCATCTTTTAATTTTTTTTTTAATTTCTGACATTTCACACACTTAATTCTACACTTCATGTGGATCGAACAGAATCCAGTTAAATATCTTTCACATCTCCATACACATTTTTCTTTGAAGTTTTTTTTAGTCTCTACAAAAACATTGTTTTATCAGTCTGATCAAGACTGTTCTTGACTTTTCTTTAACATTTACTTCATTTCTAAAATCTTAGCCTCCTTTTATTACCTTACTGCTCTTATTTTATTTATGGCAAAATACCACATGAGCTCGTCTTTTTTTTTTCTTGATTCAGTGTTTCCTGTAGCACGAAGGAAGAATTCATCTAAACATATTAGTCTGTCCTGGTGTTAGTTGTCTTCTTACTTATCAATAGTGTCTTTACCTAGAGCTCTCAATTAGAAGTGAAAAAGTAAAGCAATGGTGATTTTCTGTTTTCCTCTTGGAATAGGCTAATAGTACCGTTCAACAGGCTAGAAAACAGCACATTATATGCAAACCAGGTATTCAACATAAGTATGTGTTTTCGGTTAGGCAATTATTCTTTATGAGCAGAATAAAAAAAAAGCTCATAATCATTTACTGGAATTTTGGTAAGTAGAGAGAAATGTTGATGTATAAGAATCGTTGCACATTTTAATGAAACCTGCAAAAGCATTCCGGCAACTTGCTTTTACATGCTCAAATAATTTTTCATATTTTAAAAAAATATTTGCAAATAAGTTCAGCTGAAAAGGAATCATACTTCTCCCTGTGTAGTTTTAGTGTGCATTGTCCGCATCATGTAAATTGTCATAGGTACTGATTCAGGTCTTTGTTAAACATAAGAGATGACCTTTTACAGATGCCCAGGGTAGCACTTAAAACTGCAGGGTGCTGTGAGAATGACACAGATGGTAAAGTCTGGTGTCCGTAGGAGGTGACCACGTTAACAGTTTCAAGTAAGCAGTGAGGTGAAAATAGCATGCTTGGGAACTCGGGATAAAAACTGGGTTTCACTCACATGATTTATCCATTGTGATGACTATGCAGATGCCAAGGGCATAACAGAAATGTTATCAGTCTAGCCTAAACTTGAAAATAAGTGAATAAAGGTTAATGAACATACAGCAAAACCCAAACCGCCACAGGCATAATTGGCACATTTGCAATTAATGGTCTTGGATCCTCACCAAACCAAGGTGTGGCTCCTCATGATAATACTGTTTGCTGACAAAATAAATGTTCAAACCTAATCACTTATGTGTTTATCTGTCTTTCTTTGTCTTCTCTGTGTGCACCTACATCTATATGTATATGTTTGTGTGTATTAAAACACTTTACCAGACATCCCAAATTCATGCTAGTCTCAAAATGGGGCCAGTATAACACCGAGCATGACATGACTATTGGCCCCAGTTAGCACATTTGTAAATTCAGAAATAAGGAAGTGGTATTATTGTCACACAAGGCACGGAAGTGGGAATAATAAGAATAAAACCTTCTACCATTTTTGAGGGAGATATCATCTTACTCAGATCTGCAGCACAGTGACAGTGTGTCCATGGCCTTATCATGGATAGGTTCGCAAAGATGTTAATTGGGTTTGCACAAACCCCATCACTTTTAGGTGGATTAATGACGGTAATTGTTACTGTGTAGTAGACACACATGATCCCTCTTAATGTCACGGTCTTATTGGTAAAATATATCTGGGTTATTCACAGATGCTTCCTTCTATTGAATAGTTCTGCAGAGTAACGATGGTGGATAGATAGAGCCCAATTCCCTGCTGGCTTTATGTTGCAATGTTCCTGACAATATTACAAGAGCACCTTTACTCTCTCTTTCAATCAGTGGCATTGCAGCAGTACAAGAAACAGAAAGTCTGCTTTTTGTGAGTGTTCTTTTAAACTCTCAAGCACGCATTTCCACAGCTTTTGTTACAATTAACAGTGGTGGAAGGAAGGGGTGTATATTAATCTAAAAATATACATAGTTACATATTTAGTTACTTACAGTTAGCCTTTATGCTTTGTAGTGCAGGGGCCCTGACTAATTCTGGACCTGGAGTGCTGTCTGTGTGGAGTTTGTATGTTCTCTCTCTGTTCACGTGGGTTTCCTCCCACTGTTCAAAGACATACTGGGACGCAGTGCTGTTTCTAAGCAACAAAAGAAGATACAAGACAACTTCTTCTTTAAAAACTTCTGGACATTCTTTCCAACCTGTTTTTAATTTGAAAAATTCCCCTGACCTTCACTCCAATGAAATGTTGTGAAATGAAATTAACAAGACATAGAAAAAGAATCCATCAACCAGATTAAGAACAACAAAAAGTGACCATTCAGCACACCTGTTTGGTAGTTAAGTAGCTAATTTATAAGAGGATCTCATTCAGCTGTATCATGAAGGAAGCCGGGGTATCAATTTCAGCCACATGGCTGGTAGCTTGTTCCATATTGTCACTTTTAAAAACATTTAAAAAGAGATCAAACATCTTAGGATATAAGGAGAGCTGATTGAACAAAAACTGTGATCACTGCTACTTCTGTGCTTACAGTACATGCAGCTGTATTATTAAGTGGATTTTACTGTAATATGTAAGACAATCATGTCCTTTCTTTTCATATTTTTATAATTAATTAATCTTTCAATTAAATCAACTGATCACACTCATTCTCTCCTTCATTGTAGTAAGCTCATGTTAACCTGCTGTGAATGTATTCAGTACTGTATGTACAGGCAGTGTTGAAATGCCTCTCCCCATTATAAAAGCACAATTAATCAAAATAATTCATTTTATTTTTTCTGATGTTAATCAGGCTTTCTAATGGCTATTTAAACATAACCCTCACTATGGTTTTCAGTTTTGTTTAGTTTTAGATTGACAATAACTTTTTTTTCAGAAAGAAATGTTAGCAAACTTGGAAAGTTTGTCTTTAAATATTTACCCAACTGCTTAAGTATTTTTTCCCCTAGTTATAAGATGCTTTTTGTCAGTTTCTAAATTGCCAAGAGAAAATTGATATTTTATTTCCCATAGAGATTTGTACTGTGGGTTTGTCAGATTGGCTAGGGAGACCTTGGCCTACCAGCACAGTTACAGCAGTGAAAAAATGTTATCTTTTTGTTTTAATCACTGAGAGAACATAATTTGTACACACATTTTTGTGCTATATTCTGTCTACAGCATCAGCGTTTAGAAAACAGTGTTATTTCTTTAGTAATATGCTCCACAATCATATGTTTGTGGTTTGGAAAACAATAATATTTCTCATTGTAAGTAGTATAGTAGTTCAAAGTTATTTCATTAAATTAATGCATACCCTATTGTCTTAACATTAATCAAACATTAACTGTATATAAATTGTTTTAAAAAAACAAATGTGCAATGTTTTCCACATCACCGTTTTAAGCAGTTTTATATTATATTACAGCTACGTACTGAAATTCCAGATTTGCTGTTTGAAAAATTCAAAGCCAGCAGAATGTGGGTTTATTGACATTGGAGTCAAACATACAGGTCATAGCTATTTTGTTTTCAGAAATTTGCTTAAATCGTTACTGAACTGTAACATGTTTGAATAATATATGACTGTAATAGAGATTAACGAGGCCCATGGTATTAAATTTCAAGAAAAAAGGGCTATGGAAAATATTTTCTGAATGGAGGTTTTGTTCAGTTACTTACAGAAGCATTCACATATGCAATATTCATATAACGTGATTTTTTTTCTCAGTTCTTGTAGATTTTCAAATTTGAAATGAAAACTGCATTCACACTAGATCTGTTTCAAACACTGAAATTAGATGAATACTTTGAACTGTTAAACCAAAATATAAAAAGTAAAATGCTTAAAAATAATTGTACTAATCTTTTTCTTTATTTAAATTCAGTTGTTTTACATATCTGATACATTAAAAGAATAAAAGTGTGAAAGTTTTGTTCCTATATCATTTCTTATTCCACCTCTTAATTAAAAATATTAACAATGTATTTTAGACAGAGCTCTCAGTAAAAGTGAAAGTGCTAATGTTTTTCAGATGAGGATTGGGTTATCAAAGGGCTTCCCATGAACACGGGCATGTCGAACCCATCTTTTCAGATTTTCTATCTCATTAAAAAGTATTAGTTTGTCTTGTATTGCAAAATGAAACAAGTCTTTTTTATTATTACTAAAATAGAGCCCTCCATGTTAGAGCATGAGAACGGGTTTTGTAATTCAAATAGAAATAAATGCTGTAGACGTTCACAATAGGAACAAGGTAAGTTCAAAGCTTTACCTTTGATGTAATAAGAGCACAAGTGTGTGTGGCAGGTGGTAGAAGAGGGTTACCCATTAACAGGGCCTCAGAACAGCACGACTGGAGCCCCTCAGGAAACAGTAATGAATTAAAGGTGCGCTGGACCGAGGCACTGTTTGCGAGTTCCTCTCCTCCTTTCTCCTGCTGTGCGGTCCTCCACCTGCTGCAGCCAGCAGAGGGAATTGGACATGAAATCTTTTCTTTTTCTTCACTGCGGAGAGTTCCATCCTGTTCTGAAGTCCTGTTCTTCGGTTTCCCCACTTGGCTTTTGTACAGATTAAGGTCGGGAGGGCGGCACCCCAAGTGGAAGGGCTGCATCCTCTCATCGTAACGGAGAACATTTTGTTTCCCTTCCCTAGGTCCTCCGGGAATCCAAAGCCCTGGTGCGGAACGCCACAAAGGCAGCCTTGGAGCAGGCTAACGACAAAGAGTGTGAGGTCTTAAAGAGGGTCTGGGGCTCACCGCAGGGTATGGACTCCATTCTTAAATACCTGCAGAAGAAGATTGATGAGTTCTAAACCTCAGAACCACTCCCACACCGGGGACTGTTGTACGCATTGCAGATGTTCAGAACTGGGGGCAAAATTGATTAGCAGTGCAAGCTGAAAAAGTGCTCATCTGTAGGTTTGGCAAGCTTGGGAGCCGAGAATAACGGACTGAAGTGAACGCCGTCCAGCGCCTCAGTCTAATGTGCATGGACCTTCTGAGCTGGTACTTCTGACCACACTTTTAGAATTTGGGTGGAAGCAGGAAGCTGTCTTATTTATAAGGGTGGATTAATGTATATTTTTGTATTAGGATGAACAAGCCTTATGATTAAATTCACAGGAAAAAGGAAATTAGAAAACGGGTAACATTGTGTCCTCTTCTGCAAGGCTCCAAAGGTGAAGATGTAGTTTGTACGCGCTAAGCGGTGGGCAGATTCATTAGAATGAGATGCCTCTTAAGTTCATTGTTTTGCTCCACACATTTCCAGAGTTCAGCGGTCAACTGGCATCTGGTAAAGATTTGTCTTACCATCTTTTTCACCTGCTTTTGATTCATTTGGAAGCCTGAAATATTACTTTCCCAGCATGAAGAAACCACTCACTTTTAATGAAATGCCTCTTCTATTCTGCAGTATTAGATAAATGACAAAAATAAACATGTTGTATCTAATTTTAGCTTTTAATGTAGCTTTTTTTTTATCTGGTTGTACCTAGTTCATAGCTTACCATTGCTGGGCAAGATGAATATACAAAAGAAAGAGAAAAGGAGTTGTTTTTTGTATTTTTCTTTTCTCAGTAGGTTGAATATGTTACACCAAATATTTTGTGTTGTGTAAATGTATTTTAGTTTTACTTAGAAATATTTTATTTAATAAGTTAAAGAAGAAACACTCACATTATTCAAATTCCTTCCAAGAAAACTAGAGAAAAAAAAGCTTCCTTATCTTGATGCAATACATTCTTTGTACTGTTTTTCATTGTAACACCAAGGGCTAGAATCTGCGTTGGTAAGGTCCAAAGTAACACCTTTTCTACACTACCCTTAAAGCTGAACCTGCAGTTCGGTGAACTGTAGTGTTGCACTGTTGATTATAGTACAAGCTTATCTGGTCATGTTAGCAATACAGTAATGTATTTATAAAGGCAGACTGGGCAGCAGTACTTTTGCTATCAAGACGTGAAGTGTTTGAAGTGTTTTGTTGCTAATTGGGCTACATTTGTAATTTGATTCCATAATCATGAAGTCTTTAGATTTTATATCTTTTTAAGATTTAATTTTTGTTGGGAGCTGAAAAAAATCCTTTAAAGCTTGTTGTGTGTATACGTGCAGTAATACAATTGGAAGATTTTGGCTAATTTGTTTTGTACAAAAATCGGATTTTAAGAAATACAGAGCAAAAATCACAGTAATCCATACTGTACTTATGTATTCCCATTTCACAAAAGAATCTGCAATTCTCAGGGTCAGAATGTAAAGTCATTCATATTTAATCGTAATAATATAGATTTCACAAAAGAATTTTCAATATATTCACATGTACAGTGGCTCATTGTGTATTTAGGGACATAATTTGAATGTCAACAAGTCGGCCTACAAATGTAGCTCTCAAGCTTCCAAACTAATGAACCAACTAGACGTTCGAGTTTTACTATACAATAAATAAACATTAGGTAACAGATTTCATTCATATCCAAGACAGTTTTTGATTATTCTCAATTTCTCATGGAATACTTATTTATGGTTATGGTCAGTAAGTAAAAACCCATTGTGCCTTTTGAAGCTATATATAATTGAATGCATTCTCTGCAAAAACAAAGGAGTTTATAACGAGATATTTTTGCTTATTCTTAGGGCTCTATGTGAATTCTTTGGTGAATAATACAGGTCTAATTTTGAATTTGATAAAACACATTAGTTTTGATCAGTCCCGAGGAGATTGGAGTGGGATCTTTGAAGGCAATGTGAAAAAGAAAGAAGGAAAAAACAGGGAAGACCTTGTGGTATGAATTATCCCATCAGAGTAAGAACTGTTGCCAATGGAGATGAAGAAAAAATAAATAAAAATGGCACTTTGATCAACTCAGAAATGAAATCCATTCTGCTTGTCTCATTTACATTTGTAAATGATGGACAAACCTATTTACAGTACAAACAAGCACAATTTTTAAATCAAGCTCAATATTACCAGAGGAAAGATCAGCATTCAGTTCTTCATGTAAAATTAATTATCTGAAATTCAAGGTTTAATTGAAAATACAGTTTGAAGACTAATGGCTATTAATGCAAAATACAGAATTTGAGTCTTAGTCAAACATAGAAACTAAAATACTGAAAAATTAAAACTGGATATACCTTAGCTTTCATTGCAAGGATTGCATTTATTTATTCAGGGTATCCAAGTTCAAAGGGGCAACAACTAGTATCTGGCTGTAGATATCAAGTATACATATTAATTCAGTTGAAAGAAATGAACCCTTACTTTTAGAAGAGTATGTCTGGACAATTCCAGTATTTTTTTTTTTTTAATCTAGGTAGTGACTTCACATAAGATTTTTTAAATAAATTGGAAACGGTTTCTGTCTCTCCTGCATTCTGGATGTAATCTAAGAAGTCTTTTATTGTTATAATTGTAATTCGGGATACAGAGCAGAAACGTGATTAGGAGATAGGATTCTCTCTTAGGAGATTGTCTGAAATAAGGGTAAAGTAATTAAACATGGTGACTTTGGACTCTCTCAACATGGAATCTATACGGCTCTGTCTATATATATAGCACATTATTTATAAATATGGCATTCAAATCCCACCCTAATGTACATAGACATATTCTGCATTCCTTTGAGGAGTGGGTATTGCTCTCTGACTGCAGGTATTGAAAACTACCTGAGGTTTTTTGAATTTATCTTGCTGAATGTATGGCAGAGGGGAGTATAAGAGATCCTTTAAATCAAACCTTATTTTTGTACAGTCAAGAGGTTTCTATTTGAACTGACCCCCCACCCCCTCCCCTTCCATTTGCAGCACTGTACAGTCTGTATATCTGCCTTCCTGGATTCTTGGTACAGTATTTTTTCATTTGTGGGACCTATTTTTTGTTGAGTAGTTTGAAACTATAAATATAAATATATATATGTACTGTACAATCTGTAAAGTTTTTATAGATTAATAAGTAAAATATTCAGCTGTGAAAACAAAACTTGTTTAAATAAAATTATTTCATACATTATATACAAAATGTGTGTTTTGTGTGTGATAATGAGAATAACCCTGTGTGAAAGGTCAATAACCCAGCTAATGAGAAACGAATAGCTTTACTAGGTATATCAAGTTGCAGTTTTACTACAGTATCTCTAGTGCAAATGTTTGGGAAAAACAGTAGCCTGTTGGTTTAAAGAGCTGGCAGTCTGCGATTATAAACTCATCTAGCTCTCATCATGAATGGCTAACAATAATTCTCTAGTAGATCTCATGGCGTCTTCAGAATTTGTATTCACATTTTTGAAAAACTGAAAATTTACAATGGCATCCTTTACTTAAAATGTTATAGAAAACCATTGATATATTGCTTAATTGCCTCCAATTATTAATAGCTTGTAATATGCTAAGGAGAATGAACTAAGGAGCTATCACTTTTAACTCAGCAGAAAGTGTGTACAATGTTACTGCTGGCAAAACCAATAGAATACTACAAATGTATTTTATAAACTGAAATTAGTTTTGATTTTATTATGCAATTTTCTGCAATTAAGCATGTGTTTCTATTCTTAATCATTTGGAATACCATTCCTAACATATATGCCTCTAAGCTGTCCTACCAATTTTTAATATTTCCAGTATGATACCCAAACTCTGTAATGCACATGCAGGAATTTACACGAGAGGATTTGATTCTAAAAGGACATGTAGCAAAACAAATTGTATTAAGGATTTTACTTTACTAATGTGGAGAAATTCACTGACTTTTCAAGAATCAGCATGAGGTTGTAGACTAAATTTGCTGCAACAAAAGAAAAGTTTTCTTGGGAATATTAATTTAAGAAAATAGGAAACTACAATCAGTACATTTAAATAGAAACCCAAAGTAACCTCTGTTCTGTGTCTAATTGAAACTGTAACGACATGGCATGAGAGTGGTTTCACAGCTCAAGCTTGTGTGGGAATGCAGCAACACTTTGAAAATCAGAACATTTCTTCCAGTAAGTCAGAGAATGAGAAAACATAAAAAAATACCTGCTAAAGAATCAGATACATCGGCATATAGGAGGTTACCTGTGTTGCTGACACAATAACATATTTTGGCTACTGTCCAATACTGAGTAATGTTTCTTGATCCAGTAAATTTTTTAGGATCACCCAGACTTCCAACATCTGCACACTACTGTATAACAGTACTCATCGTATAGGCTGATACACATAATCATCCAACTACCATGTTACCACTGATCATAAATGTTGTCTTGGATTCTGTGAATGTACTGAAATTCTTAACACGTCCTCCTTTGAGAATAATAATCAACCTTGAGCCTTTTTACAGCCGAACAAGTCTGATGGTCAGGTATTCCATCAGAGAACCATCCTTAATTTCCTTGATATCGTTCTCCTACGCCCTAATTGAGTTATTTGTGAAATATAACTTCCCAAGAACAAAATAAATATGTAGTAACACTGAGTGGTAAACAAAATTAGGATGAACATGCCTCCATTGAACAGAGGAGTTTAATTTCAAAACAGAATTCAGGTGCAAAATAAATACAAGTCTACAAAATACAATGTATAGGCCATCAAAGTACTGCAAATAAATTCAGCATTGTAAGTTAGATCCCAGAGTATGAAGCCTGAAACAGTGTGTCTGATACGACACAGCATTCAGGACTGATACACTGAGATATTACAGAAAAAAATGAAAAATGGAAAAGAGTTAAAGGTTAAGGTGGACATGCATCATGAGCCCCTGTTGCCATGTATAACCAGTAATCATCGTTTCTGAAGATGACAAAGCTATACATGTTTTCTCCTCCTTTGTGGAAACCATGCTCAGCTGTGCTCCAGGACACCGGGCTGTCTGAAAAGCCATGCACTGTTAAAGTTGACCAGGGTGCAAACTTCGGCTCATCAAAATAGTGCCTAACAGGAAAAAAGCAAACAGTTAAAAAAAAACAGAACTAAGTGAAATAACGCGAAGTAAAGAAACCGCAGTATATAAGATGTCTGTTTGGTGGAGGTTGCAATAAATGTTGAGCCAACTGAAGTAACATCTTACTTACTCATCCCTACAAGTCAAAGTATCTTCTTCAGAGGAGGTAGTAAACATTAGAAGAAAGTCATGAAAACAATATTGACCTACATGCACAAACTCAACCATTACGTCAGGAGGTGGCAACAAGAGGGTTGCACTGTTACCGATGGTTATTTGTTACTGGCAGAGAAAAATACTGCAACAGATAAAGGAACTATAAAACAAGAACATTTAAAATACGTAAGCAGTTGATGGGGGTATATCATAAATGCTGCATTACCTTATTTGCTTCAACATCACACCAAAACGTAGGGAGTTAATGGTAGTTTAGGAACAACAGAATAACGTTGTTCACAAAAAACTGATGCACAGTTATGAGAACCTTTTTCCTGAACAACATAATGCATATTTATGATCTCCATCTTACCGTATCTCTTCCAGTAACTGGTAAATATTCTCTGGGAGCAGGAAACCAGTCACAGTACACAGACAGGCCTTCCCCATTATGATTCTAGGGTCAGGACAACAGTATGTAGACAGGAAACTGGAAGCTTCATTGTTGCTGAAAACATTAAAGCAGTTATTTACACCTTGTAGCCAAGTAACTGCACTGCCATTACAAGTTATGAAAAGAATTACATTTTCCAATAAATATGTATAGAGTGTAGAGTATACACATTCTACAAACATTAATGTAACGGCTTGCTTTTTAAATCTATTTTGCCTCACCTTGTTGTTAATTTTTTTTTAAAGTAATTATCTCAGTGACACTAATTTGTAATGCATTGCTTGTTAACAGTAGCCTTCTCCAACACTAGTACAAAAGCCCGTCAGATCAGGTAAAGACATGCTGCCCAATACAGACCAGGACTGTAATTGCCTTTATTACTAGGATATGTTTCTGTCAGGGCTGTTAATGCTGTCATAGAACATGTGGATTTGGGTATTCCCCCAGAAATCAAAGAGGAAGCCAAACACTTCTTTAAAACCTTGTAGTGTTATTTACGTAAGAAAATGAGCCACTTTGGTACTAGAGTTTCAATGGGACTGGTGATGAGGATATGACACAGAACTGCTGAAGACATCCACTTTGTGCACTTGCAAAAAACATTTAGGGGAAAGTGGGCACTCAAATTTCAAAACTTCACATTCAAATGTAAAATTGTAACTCTTCTTCAGGAATCGTAAAAATCCCAACATGCAAACCAAGGAAATATTGCTAAAACCACTCAGGCAGTTGTTAAATTCTGATAGCACTTAAAATGGCATATCAACCAAAACAACGTAATGGTTTAGTTTAAGAAGCCTGTGTACCAGTGGTCTAGACAGCGTGGATGATTCCTTTTTAAAATACAGGATTAAGCATAGCCTGAAAAGAAAGCAGGCAGCACAGAGGTGCAGTGGTTAGCTTTGCTGCCTCACAGTGCTGGGGCCCTGGGTTCAATTTCAGACCCGGGTGGCTGTCTGTGTGGAGTCTGTATGTATCCCTTGAAAATGGATGGATGAAGAGGAAAATCGAAAATGAATTAATTTTAAACTAACTAAAGAGGGATCTCCTAACTTACCATTCAATCCCAGCTGTGACAGCACCCAGCCACTCTACGAACTCCTGGGAATCACAAGACTCCTCTGCTTGCCCTTTCAAGTGTTTGGAGTGAATGACAGGACACGGCACATCGCTCAGTGTCTGTGTGGAGACTGAAGGCTTGTACTCCTTGTACCGATAATCAGTGAAGCAAGACGCTAGTGGGCATTCTTCCTCATCTTAGTGAAATAAGAAGGAAATCATCAGTTCTACTAAAGAGTTACAAACCAGAGTGAATTTCCTAAAAAGTCCTCCTCAGGTGGCTCCTTCTCCCAAATGTTCAAGTCTTCTCCTTCAAAGTTAGAGCCTTGCAACCTTTTTAAGTTAAATGCCAAGTTATTTTACTTCTATTGTTTTAGAACAATACATACAAAAAAGCACAACAAAGTAAACCTTACGTTCTTCATGGTGGTGGATGATTATAAACCCTTCTGTTGTTTTTTTAACCCAAGAGTTTGATGTTATTAATATAGCGAGAGAGAATTTAGCATTTGGTAGAGAAATTGCAGACTCATAATTCAAAAGGGAGTACAGAATATACATATAAACTGGTAAAAGAGGCTGTAAACTAAACAGAAGGTGCTGGTACAATAAGGTAGAGTATGATGGTTTAACAAAAAACTATGGCTCACTTGGACACACCCAAAAATAAATGGATATACTGAAGTTCAAAACAAACTGACAAGTCTGTGTTGTTGATGGATTTTTTATTATTAAGTAATTTAGTGCTTAGACTGTAACTGACCAATACAGGCCAAAAGGCTTCCCCTTGAAGGTTGTTTTTATGTATAGTAATTGACAAAGGGACCTGATAAGCACAGGAAATGAGGAAAAAAAGATATGAACCATGCTATTTTGCTAAGCTCTGGTAAGAACTGTGTGTAAAGCATGAATAATCTGCTGCAGTTGTAGCTACACAGGAGAAACGTCTTTTGTTTCTTTACCTGGCTTGTGCTTTGCCATTAGGAAATCACTTCTAAGCTGCACCTTTTCCTTCAGAGCCCACATCACACGTTTATACTTGTTTGTGCCAGGAGCCAAAGACTTATCAGCGAGATCAACGGTAATAACTGGGAAAAGGGAAACAAAATCAGATCCATGGAAGAAGAAAAGGCATGAATACTGTAAAAAACTAACAAGTAATAGATTTATTCCATGCTGAAAAGAGAGGAAGGAAAACGCAACGTTTCGGCTGTGGAGCCTTCTTCGGGTGTGTGTAAAAAAACTAGTTCATCACAAAGAATTACAAATATTGAACACAGTTTTTGGTGCACTATGAACTGCTTGAATTAAACTCATAGTTGAATTAAACTATGAGTTTTTGTAAAACAATTCTATATTGTATACTGTATATACATTGTCACCAAAAACACAGCCTCCAGCCATAATGATATATCACCCTGCAGCCATATCACCCTGCAACTCACAACTGGCAACCCACTGAAGCGAAGCAGGTGTGAGCCTGGTCAGTACCTGGATGGGTGACCTCCTGGGAAAAACTAAGGTTGCTGCTGGAAGAGGCGTTAGTGGGGCCAGCAGGGGGCGCTCACCCTGCGGTCTATGTGGGTCCTAATGCCCCAGTGTAGTGACGGGGACACTATACTGTAAACAGGTGCCAATCTTTGGATGAGACGTAAAACCGAGGTCCTGACTCTGTGGTCATTAAAAATCCCAGGGCGTTTCTCGAAAAGAGTAGGGGTGTAATCCCCTTCTATGAATTGGCTACATTACTCTGCTCTACTCCCCACTGATAGCTGATGTGTGGTGAGCGTTCTGGCGCACTATGGCTGCCGTCGCATCATCCAGGTGGATGCTGCACATTGGTGGTGGTGGAGGGGAGTCCCCATTACCTGTAAAGCGCTTTGAGAGGAGTGTCCAGAAAAGCACTATATAAGTGTAAGCAATTATTATTATTATTATTATTATTATTATAATAAACTTACAAACATAAGGCAAAAGCAGTGAACGTCAAAAGTGAAAATCACATTATTATACAACATTAAAAAGAACACCAAAGCAAAGCTAAAATAAGAGAAATTACATTTACTATTTAATAAACAAAAGGATTTGGAAACCTGGAGAAAAAATAAATTGCTGCCTCACAGTGTTGGGGCCCTGGGTTCAATTCCTGGGGTGCTGCGTGGAGATTGTATGGTTTCCCTGTGTTCAGAAAGGTGCTCCGGTTTCCTCTCACGCTTCAAATACATACTGGTAGGTTTATTGGCTTCTGGGAAAACTGGGTCTAGTGTGAGTGTCTGCATGTCTGCGTCTGCCCGGTCATGGACTGGCGTGTCATCCAAAGTGTATCCTGCCTGCGCTCGGTGCTTCGGGCCACTGGGACCTCGAATTGGATAAGCAGTAACTGAAGGTAAAGGAGACTTCAATATAAAGAAGACCTCTTTCAAACATATAGTATGCATGTGCAACCTTGTCAGCATGCATTTCCACCACCTTGGCACAGCACGGCCAAGCCATATCTACTCACCATATCTCACAGGCACCTTGTGGTTATACTGTGACGGTTGGCCCTCCAATCCCAGGTCCTCGTAGGTGTCTTTATCAAGAGATAAAACTAGTTTTCCTGCAATTAAAAGGCATTTTAGTTATTAAGGTAATCATAGAAAAACTACCCGAATAACAAGATGTTTTCACTTTTCCTTGCTTTACTACTGTTCCCACGCCTAAAAACAGGTATTCTGTGCTACAATTGAGAGCATTTCACACATTTACCGCTCAAGTATGGCACAGGGTCGTACACAGGATAAAAGGATTACAAACAATCAACATATGGACTTCACGGACAGGCATATTCATGGAGTTCTGTTTTTCATCAAGTGTAAAATCATCTTGATCTATCTTACCTGTTGGAAGAAGTGCAAATGTGTTGTCTTGGTCTATTCTGGTTTTGTATGACAGAGCACAGAGGGATCCTGCAATTATACAAAAACTTTCAAATCACATGTAAGAGTCAGAACTACAGACATCAGGCACACTGAAAAGGGCACTCACACACACAGAGGACTGCATAAGTTTCCCACAGATTCCAAGCACTGTGCATAAAGTGCCTACACCTAACAGTATAACACACAAGGCCAAGCAACCAGATAATGTCTGACAATAATCATTGTCATAGTATTCCATTTCGCATTTGGTGTGAATATACTATCCATATTGATGCTACTCATTTTAGTGCACAGAACACTGCGCCTTAGGAATTTGAATAAGTTCACATGAACGAGCAGACAGATTTTTTATTTAGGGAATCAGAAGTGGTGTGTCTTCAATCTCTTTCTCAGAATCAATCATGGGAATAAACGACTGAACCCGACCACTAATAAATTCAAACTCCAGTGAATATTAAAACAGGTTTACCTGCTTTCACCTGCTTTTCAAGAAACTTCTCTTCCAGTATTTTATAGATGGGGAAGTTCTTCACCAAATAATATTTTGCAATGCTATTCACAATGCTTTTTAGCCCCGATGGTAGTGTTCCACACTCAGGAATTAAAACAGAAACCTGTTAAAAAGAACAATCAAAAGGGATAATTTAGGATATACAATTCCTATTTGTCAGATTTTTAGCAAAAGGCATAAATGCATATGAATGAGGCGCTGCATCAACTTGCATTGGCTATAAAAAAAGAAGGAAGAAGAGGGTTAATCCACACTGAAAACGGAAACATTCTGGCCCTTGAGCCTTCTTCACACCTGGATATTTTTCAGCATGGGGAAAGTAACATTTACTTGTACCAAAATACATATGTACACACTTGTTTCTGCCAGAAAACAACTTCCCCTGACCAAACATTTCTACAGTCCACACTGATACAAAAACAGTTTAATCTTAATCTTAATTTCTGCTTTATTTCTGTTCATTTTCTGGAGGCAGCTGGTTCTACTGTCCCAACACACTAAAATCACCTTTGATTGGTGTTTGTAAATCCACAAAAGCTATTACTATGTTTTCTAAAGGATGGTTGGAAAAACAGAAATTCAATTGAGATTTCTGATACAATGGAGTACATAAGATGCATAAAATGAAAATGTGCATGTCAAACTAATTTCACACTATAACAGAAGAATTTATAAAAACCAACCTGTTTTCTAAGAAACCAATGTATTGCTTTTAAGTGACAAAACTGATGGCACATCTGGAATTCATAAAAACTGAACCTATGAACCTTAACA
The DNA here is from genome assembly GCF_059453375.1 of Lepisosteus platostomus. Lineage (NCBI taxonomy): Eukaryota > Metazoa > Chordata > Actinopteri > Semionotiformes > Lepisosteidae > Lepisosteus > Lepisosteus platostomus. The sequence goes on from NC_142618.1 coordinate 44,535,126, forward strand.
ATATTCAGTTTTTTGTGATGTGTTTTTGTGATGTAGAAAAATGTTGTATGAGAACTTAAGAAACGTTACAAATGAGGGAAGGCCATTTTTTCCAATATATTTCATTTGTTTGGTCATAAGTCAATCCAAGGATCTTATCCAGGCATTTCATGGAAGAGCAGATGGCATCAGAAGCTTGTTCCAGACACCCACATCCTTTTGTGTGAAGAAGTGCCTTCTGTTCTCAGTTTAACCTGCACTTCTGCTTAGACTCCACTTATGTCTCTGATTCATGTTTCAGTGATTCTGAAGAAGCACATAGGTTAACTTTGCTAGTGCTTCTGATGATACAGTGGTGCAGAGGCTAGCATTGCTGCCTTGCAGTGCTGGGGCCCTGGGTTCAATTCCTGAGGTGATATCTGTGTGGAGTTTATATGTTCTCTCTGTGTTTGTCTGTGTTTCTCCCAGTTGCAGTGGACTGACATCCAGTCCAGAGTGTATCCTGCCTTGCACTTGTTGCTGGCTAGGATAGACTCTAGCTCCCCTGTGTCCCTGAATTGGAAGAAGCAGTTAGAAAATACCAAGATGTATGAATTCAGTAAAATCAAAATTCAAAATAAATTCTGTACTGTAGCAGAATCACCATAGGTCAGTCTTTAGATACAAGTGGATATTATTTGTAAATTTGTAAATGCATCCGGGCATTTCACACCTTTACTCTGCCGTCTTTATAAAAGGCAAGATTTTTTCAACGTAGGTTACAAACAGCATTTCTGTCTGACGTCACCGTTTGCTGTTTCTGTCACTCGAAGATTAATTTCCTGATGACATCTGTGTCTGAACTAAAATTGTCCTTGCAAATTCTACAGCCCACGACTTTTTTGCCCCAGTGCAAGATGCATACACTCTTATTATATTTAAATACTGTAAGAAAACAATCTACCAGGAATAGATAACGAAATCAGACTTCAAAAGGTGCCCTGGAATCACTTATAAGACTCCAAATTACCGGTAGGATTTCTCGATTCTGCTAAATCAAAGACGTAAGCACATGAGTGGAAGAATCTATCAGGAACATAGAAGCAAGAAGAAGACAGAGATGATGTGGTATACACGAATTCTGCTTATAGGACTCTGGTGGTTTGGAATTCTGGAAGTTCTGGCTCATAGGATTTCTGTTCATTTCATGCAGCTGTTCCCTGGAGACAACATGCTGTAAATCAGCGCTTAATCTGTATAGCCTTTTAGCGCAGACTGTCTTATTAGAAGCGACCGAATGCTTTTGCTCTTTTGTAAAGTAAGCATATTAAAATATCACCGTTTATTTTTGCGTCTGCAAAAAACATCACGTTTTCAACACTCAACACTCACCACTCACCTTGTAGTTAAAATAGTGACCGGCCACGTGTACGTCATGACGTGACTTTTCATTCAAGAAATTCGATTTCTCACACACCAGTAAATGCCTTGGACACTTCTCCAGGTCAGTCAGCATTGTTAGTCACAAGCACAAAACAGTGCCTTCATCAAAGCTGATTCAACGCGTTACTTCGTTTATGCAAAAGCAAGGCTCAAGATGAGAAGTATTTCCTCTTCTGTTTTGGTTCTTTGACTACTTCGTACACGCGCCTTTGAGTAGCCAATGGTAGGCTGTAAAATGACGCAGATGACATCACTTCCTGTCGCGTGCTCCCTGCTGCGAATTTTACCTGCCAATCTGCGTCTTACGTCACTAACCTCGCACGCAGTTGCTGATGCTGTGTAGTTTTTCAAGCGCAGGTCCTGCGCACACACAAACGTCTTCATGGTGTTATAGCTGTGGATGCAGCAAACTCTGGGATACGATAACCTTGAGATTCAATACAGGCTATGTAGTACAGCAAACCGCTTAGGAAGCACAAACTATATATTCTATTAACATATATAATATATTTTCGAATGTCCCTGATACTTTTATCCAAATCATCTTAAATGTATATATTATATAGATTTATACATTTATACAGCTAGACATTTTGCAATAATAGTAAATTTCTTTGCTCAACTGTACAAGAGCAGAACCCCGCGTAAGAAGTGTATACTTCGAGTTATACTATAAACTGGAGGTTTAACCAGTGCTCCATACAGTCATACAGTACATCATCTATGTGCGGTAATGTGAGTGACAAACAAGAAACACCTTCGTAAGAAGGAAAGCGAGAAACCATAAAAAATAGTACTTTTGTATTTAAGGAGGGCTTTAAAAAATGCGGCTTTCAAACCTGAGACGTCAATGTTTGCAGGTCCGTATTATCCAAAGACTGCCAAAGACGTACGAAAATTAAACGGTTTATGGAGAAATTTTGAGCGGTTTTATGATTATGATAAAACTGTAACAAATATCTCTTCTTCAATAAATATGTTTTCGAACAAAATACTAAATTTGGATTACCTATCTACCCATTGAATTCAATACACTCTTAAAAACGCCTCCATCTACAGGGCATACTGTAGGAAACAGAGGTTGCCCAGGACCCAGGAGGACTTTAATTCAGCTCAGATTGAAAGTGTTGGAACATTCCCACAGAGCTTGTAACATGGGACAATATATACAGTATCTGTGTTTTTGAATGTAAAACAATATAATGTTTTCAAACTACAGGGGAGCATTCAGCCTACTGTATCTACTGTAGTGGGTTTGGCTTTTAGTAGCTAGTGGATCTCGTCCAGTGATACTTTTCCATTGTCATTGTTTATGGTGTAATCCAGAAAAATGTACATTGTCCTTGTTTCCATGTGTTTAGGTGTGGATGTTAGAAAAGAAGGATGTGGCTTTGATATGGGACTGCTACAGTAAGTCCTCTTAATTCTTGTTTTAGAATTAACATGGGACAATATATACACTATCTACACCAGTGGTGTGGTGGCTCTGTAGCTTAGGATCTGTGCCTGTGGCTGGAAGGCTGTCGGTCCGTATCCTGCAGCCGGCAGAGGAATCCTACTCTGCTGGGCCCCTGAGCAAGGCCCTTAACCCCAACTGCTCCAGTTGTATAAATGTCCAGCTGCTCCAGTTGTATAAGCTGTATAAATGTCTGACCCTGCGCTCTGACTCCAAGCTTCTCTCCCTGTCTGTGTGTCTCATGGAGAGCAAGTTGTGGTATGCGAAAAGACAAATTCCTAATACAAGAAATTGTATATGGCCAATAAAGTGAACAGATCTTAAGGTGTGGTGTTAGGGTCCTTGCGACAGAAGAGCAAATTCAGTATGCAGCTCCACACCACACTACTGGTTTCCTGGATGTTCACCAGACCTGAGTAAGAACCAACTGCAAAGATAAAAGAGGACTGTTTATCAAAGCTGTGTGGCTCTGATGATGTTCAGGTGTTAGAAGTGCTTTACATTCTCTAGTTGTAGGAGTGCTCCAGATGAGTTCTGGCACATAAATTAAATACAACTGTTTATTTGCTCTGGATAGACATCCCACCCAGGGTGTACTCTGCCTTGCTCCTGTTGCTTGCCGGGATAGGCTCCAGCTCTCCAGTGATCCTGAATTGGAAGAAGCAGCTAGAAAATGGCTGGATGGAATTCCTTTGGATAGACAATATTCCTTTAACAGTTAGAAAATAAAACGGTAAAATGGAGTAATTAGTAAGATTCAGATTTTTATTTTGGGTGAAACAAAAAATCGTTTGCACTAAGGTTTCTAAAAAAAAACCCAACGCGGCATTGCACAAACAGAAGAAAACCACATAATAAAAAACTAAAATAGTGCTGAAAGAAAAGAATCCAGGCCCTTTCAGATTAAATTTTGAATTGTATTTATATTCTTTCAATCTTACTTGAATGGAAGTGTTAAAAAATAAAATAAAAACAGTGCAGTTTTAATTCATTTTGATTTAATTCGTTTTCATGCCAGTTGTTACAGGGGTGGCCAATTTTGCATTTTTCCCATTCCCAAAACCTGTCCATTCCAGCAGATGGCAGCAGTATGCAGAGGAGGGAAAGGCTTAGTAGCCCTGGATCCCTAAAAAGGACTTATGGGGATCCTCAACGGGGAAGCGCCATTTCAGAGACCTTTACTGAGCTTGAATGCCAAATCAGGTCAATGGTACCCTGCCACATCAGTCCTGTCCAACCTTCTCTTGTAGAACTTGGGGTGATGTGGTTTAAGCCACATTATTGTTAGATATAATAAGAGGCCATCTAAAAGTGGCTTACAAAGGGGGATGACTTTGTTTCTTTGACCATACATACTTAAGAGGGCCTAGCATGCTCTTTCAAGGACAAATTGCAGTCATCAGGAATGGAGACAGGCATCCCAAGCCACCATGAACACAGGGTTGAGGCAATCTTGGCAAAAAGGGTAGACTAGTCGGCGCAATGAGGTGCAGGTTCAACACAAAGTCTCCATCCATCAGCCTTTAAGCTCACTCATCCTGCAGGCAGAATTGGTCATTTTACGTACCAAAACAACCAAACAAAGGTCCCTGGTGGGGACTCAATGCTTAACAGACAGCTGGAGTCTCCATGCTCCCACCAGAATTTAGCAGACAGTGGGGGTATGTCCACCCTCACATGCAGAAGACACTGCAGAAGGAGAGGTAGTGCTGGGAACATACAGTACAAAGGAGATTTCCAACCCAAAGGTGCACCAACAAATCAATGCCCAATGTGTAGTCTCAGGTTCAAAATAATGCAAGGCAAGGGGTTGATTCTTTGGAGGCAAGTAAATCCATGACCAAAGAGTTCCTGCACCTCGGCTACAACACCCAAGTGGAGGTGACATTTACACTGTTTACAAACACAGGAGACACGGGATCTACCAGGATTAACATCTGGGGATCATCCTGGTCAGAAAGTGATGAAATTCTGCCTCCTGCTCCTTGACCACAATATTACCTGTTGTGGTCTATATACTTGACTGGGGTTCCTAATATTTTAGACTACTGACTTTATTGCATTTAAAAGACAACTGCTCACTATCTGGAGATTTGCAATTGGACCTACGCTGTGTTCTGATTTTGTTCCATTCTCTTACTAGAAGATCATCCACATTTAGTGTGCATTTTTTGTTCATTGCTATTGGCCGTCATTGTTTCCCAATGTTTTTTATTTGTTTTGAGTGGTTTTTAATTAATCTCTTTGAGTACTTTTTTCACGGGAACCATTTTTTGAAAACTCTGTTACAAGTTTTTGTTTTTGTGACATGTTTTATTACAGCGGTCTCATTAAATTTTCTGAAGACAGGAGCCACAGCACACTCCTTTGGAAGGAAATGTCAGTTTTATTTACCAGATGCAATTAAGGGGGAAAAACATTTAAATTAACAAATCAGCCTTTATTACAATGTGATAATATTGACTCATCTAATACATGAAGAGGGGAACAGGGGCTCTATAAAACATTTTTTGTTTACCAGAGATGTAACTCAATTATCTTCCTGAATTTATAATTGCTATTCTACCACTGATTAATCTAAACAGATGGTAATTTTACTGTACTACTGTAAAATCAATTAAATTATACACTATTCAAATATTATACCAAACTGTGCGTATCGTGCCCAGAACTTATCAACGTAAATGTTCATTTGAATTTTTAATTTTACTGTCTACCCGTTTGAAACAATGTATTGAATATCTATAGCTTTTCGTTTCTCAGTTTAAGAATAGTCTTAAGAAAAGTACCAAATGTACCCATTACAACGGGGGGAAAAAATAAGGATCATAATGTTAATTCCAGCTGGTGAAGGCAGTATAGTTTTGATATGCAACAATGCGACACAACTATATCCGATGTCGTACTCTGTTAGGCTGCTGCAAATACTGTATACATTGAAAAGTAGATGGAGACAGATTTCTGTTAAGCAATGCTACTAGGCAAAAGTGTTTCTTGGACTTTAAAATAATACAGAAAAACGCAGTTAAAAAAGCATGTGTTAAATGTGCTTTTGATGCGGGATCTACAGTATAATATTACATAATACTGCATTATTTAGCGCGGTCAGTCTTTGGACCGGACACTCCAATATAAACGCTTTTTTTCCCCGCAGTGCTTTGTTATTCAGGTACACGAGCGAACAAATATGTGCGTAGTTCACTGGTCATCAAAACAGATACAGTATTTGTGATAGCACACTCTTTGCCTTCTTTGTGACGTATTTAGTACATTTAGCTTTTAAATGCGTAAAGTCTGTGTTATGTAATTTATGCTGATTTACTTAACTGAGTTCAAACCATTGGGTTTAAAGGACATATTTAAAGATGTGATATGATGAACAAGCTGCTTTTCCTGTGTGTGACATTATTTCTACAAATTCTTTCCCATTTTCATTATTTTGTTCTGTTGAGCATTTGTTGTTATTATCCAAGCATAGACTTACTTGCATTACAATACATACATTACTTATGTGGAATGGTTTAAATATCTAAAATGGTAAATATATATTATTTAGATTGTATCTCTCACTGCATAACGCGAACAATGCTCTAACAACTGTTGAGTGTCTACCGAATGTAAAATAAATAATTCATATCACCAACATAACCTTTTATCTGTATGAATGAGGCAGCATATTGTATAGTAATCTAGGGGGGAAAGGTTTTAGAGGCAAGTTATACAGACTTAGTCCTGGTGCTGTAAGTAGCTTTGACAAAAAGTTTTTATGTATTTTCCAGTACATCAAGGGTTTTATGCAGTACTACTGCTGAAACACAAACACTGGTGCTTCAAAAGCACTTAAATGTTTCAGCCGTTAACGATTCGACGCTTTTTAGAATTGTGGTCAGGCCTAAGTCAGTAATTGTTAAAAGGTAAACTATCCGATATTCTTTCGTTACATTTGGTAACTTCTGAGTTATCTGTTGACTTAAAAAAACGTTTTCACGCGAAATATGCGTTATATCATGTTATTCTTGTTAAATTTAGCCAATAATTACTTTAAAACAACGAGATACGAGTGAAAGGCTTAAGCGTAACAAAAGCTGCTGAATGCAAATTAATGAAAGGGATGCTAAAACATGTCAATGCGGTAAAGCTATCCCTGTTATAAATCAAATGTCATCGCTACATACGCAGACGTTTACCCTCACGGTGATTGTATATGGACAACGAAGTTCAAGACTTAACAAAAAATTATAAAGCCTGTTGGGATTGACAGCGTTATTTCAAACAGCTGTCCCATGTCAGACGCAACAGGGTCAAGCTTATATTGTATGTACTGTACACTGTACTTCAAAACTGTACTGAGAATAGGAAATGCCAGTTATAGTTTATAAGTCTTCTCTCTTGTGTGCAATGAGTGTATGTGGGTTTATACCAAAATGGATCCTTTTGTTCGCTGCCTGGATAGTACATGTCGCGCAGCGCGCAAAGAAAGCGCATTCCACGCAGTGTGGAATTAAACGGCTTTTTTATTTGCAACCCGCCCGCTGGCGCACCTCCCCAATATAACTTACTGTATAATTACAATTTCGAAACGTATGCTCGCCAATATTATGTCTAAATAGCCATAGGCTACTTTCACTATTATAATGAGCCTATAATATTCTACAGTACGTGCTGTTTGCCTCGTTGCCTGATGTGTCTCTTCTTGGTTTGGTTATTTCCGTAATATTGTGTTTCTAAGTTACGTTGCTGTGACGCACCACAAAACTACAGTAGCTGATGCTGGACAGCAACAGGCAGCTTGTTCTCCCGGACCTCTCCGGATATTCTTAAAAACACGGGTGGGGGGGGGAAGCAACAATAAGTCAGAGCAATTTTCCCCCCTAAACGTGCACTCGCTTGCACTGAAAACAACTCATGGATACAAACAAAACTGAGTTCAACGATACGTCCGACTCGAGAACTGCAGAAGGGTCCGTTCTCCGGACTGAAGCCGTGGAACACGGCAATCTAAAGGGGGGCGGAGAAGTGCCGTCAGACATCTGCAGTAAACATGCTGACGGTTTTGCACACTTGGATCAGCAAGACGTTTTCCTAAAAGACAGAAGGAGGGCGAGATCTCTGCCTGCTTATCCGGACCAAGCCACCTTGTTCAATGAGATTTCTCAGAGCTGCAGGAAAAGGGTTCAGTTTGCAGATGCGCTGGGTCTCAGTTTGGCCAGTGTGAAGCACTTCAGTGCTGCGGATGACCCGCATATTCCATCCAAAGTTTTCTCCAGGTTACAGACCTACCCTCCTCAACAAGACAGGGAGCTTCTCGGCGATCTCTGTGACAAATTAAAGGCCAGCCTGACACTGGACTGCTTGGTGCCTACTTTTAAACAGCCCGTGGAGTCACCCGATTTCGAAAATAGAGTGAAAGAAAACAAAGTGGCTTTGGAAAAGGTGACGGTCACTCATTTTGACATCCGAGGGCTTGTGAGAGTGCTTCATTTTGGCAGTAGAAGAGAAATAGGGGTGAGGTACACTTTCAATGACTGGCTGTCGTTCGTGGACGCGCAAGCCGTACCAGTGCCAGGCGAAGACAGTACTACCTGCGGGGAGAAGTTTTCTTTCACGATGTACACACCCCCATTCTTGGACCCCAGCTGCTCAGTCCACTTTGCCGTTTATTGCAAGACGGACATTGGAGAATTCTGGGACAATAACCACGGCCAAAATTACACCTTCAGGTATCACTGCATGTCGCCATTCGAGACTGCTGCCTTTCGCGCAACCTAAGTGCCTCATATCTAGATGCCCATCACCCCTATCCCTGTTTAATGCCTTGTTTAATGAATTGATGAATATGAATAAATAAAATGAAACAACTACTTGCTTTTTTAACTCGTTGTTTTGTTTCCTTTTGTCAGTAATTGAAGTAAAGAAATTAGCGGTGTGGTCCACACCATTATTTATGACCATTGAGTATGTCTGCGGTAGAGTAACAAGTTTAAAACAAAGTAATCTCTGTTCTGTTATCATTTGGTAATTTAAGCACACAACTTATAGCAGTGTTGTAAGAAAACATGAAAATTAATGTTTACTATTTTGGTCTCAATAAAACCTGTGATATTAAAATATGTAAAATAATGCTCCTCATTTACACTCGGAGCCTTTTAAAATGTATTTATTTTTAAATGTTTTTCTGTTCTACGCACGCAGGTCTGCTTTTTATCAGTTGTTTTAGTTTTGAGCTCAATGTCCAGCTGTTGTATTTCTGAAGGCACCGGCTTTTCTCACCTATTGTAATACATTTTTTCTATTATTGATTTACTTTTTACTCAAAGAGTAGAGGAGTGTCAGAGTGTTTTTATGTTGCCAATATACTGAACTCCAAAATGAGGCCATGTAGGTCCTTTTTGGATGTCAAATCCTGTTATAGCCTTTAAGGAAGTGCATTACAGTTCAAATGCCACCTGATCAAATGCATTAATTTTCATTAAGCTTGGAAGAAATGAAATATTGTGACTGTAATGTACATTTTTCTAAAATGTTGTAATAACATTTTCAAATGTTGCTGGAAGGTTGTGGTTAGGTAATGTTGAAGACAACACCATGACAAGGTGTGTAAAACATACAGTATGAAAGAGTGAGTATGTTGGGTACTGTATAAAGTTGTTACAAAATCCTAAATTACTGTACATGCACTGCCTGGGATATGTAACATCCAATTTTATGTAAATATTACCCCTGTAAATTATTTCTCTAGAATCTAGTTAATCTATAAATGATTATTTTTATTCCAGGATACAATATTATAAAATGTGTTATTTTGAGCTGAGCAGTACATAGGACAAGTAGGAGAAAAACCTACTACTATCAAAGTGACAAGTAAGGGTTTATTCCTTGCTGAAAAGAGAAGAAAAGAAACACTCCTTCACACCTGAAGAAGGCTCTACAGCCAAAACTTTGCATTTCCTTTCTTCTCTTTTCAGCATGGAATAAGCCTTTACTTGTTCCTTTGCAGCCTACGCATGCTGACGCTCTTACCTGCTTTAACTAATATCAAAGTATATAATAGTAAACAAACAAATGGCTCAGTAGTACATTTAAAATTCTTAGTCTTCTGACTTATTTAACATTCGATTTACAGATCAGGTTCCAGAACCAAGCTCTTACATAACTCCAGGGCTCTCTATATTAAAATGTGTATAGTATATGCTGTTAGATGTCATTACTTCTGTCTCCTGAAAGTCTATATGCAATGTCAGTGTCCTGAAGATTTGTATACACATTATTAAGGTGTCAGAATTTAACAATACCCCAAGTGAACATTGCTTTAGCATTGTGTTATTGTTATATTACAGATGTGACAACGTCCATCCATCTTCAAACCACTTTATCCAATAGAGGGTCATGGGCAAGCCAGAGCCTAACCCGACAAGCAAAGGATGCATGCAAACACACTCACACTCGCACCAGGGCCAGCTGTCCTAGAAGATAATTAATCTACTTGTATGTCTTTGGACTGTGGGAGGAAACTGGAACAACAAGACGAAACCCACGCAAACACAGGGAGAACATGCAAACTCCATGCAGATAACACACCATGTCCAGAAATGGAGCCAGGGCCCCAGAGCTACAGGTAGCAAAGCTAACCACTGCACCATGCCGCCCCCTGTGACAACATTGTAAAAAATATTCTAACATGACAAGCATTTGACACGACATACTGTACGTATCTGTACCAAGCTGCAAATTGTTAATGATGTTAATAATGTCACTGATGTTAGAGTAGTTTGGCGAATAGCATTTGAGAACACAAGATTATTTGTTCTGTATAAATGACAGGAAAACATACAGTAATCAAGTGCTGTTGTTGTAGTTATGATGTATTATTGGTGGTATATTATTCTACACGAACATTCCATTTTGACAAAGTAGTTTATAATCTGGATGATATGAGACAGAAGCAGTTTAACTCATGCTGTTATTATTAATATAATACTCTGTGCCAGCAGCCATATCACCCTGGGTACCCACTGAAGCTCAGCAGGGTTGAGCCTGGTCAGTACCTGGATGGGAGACCTCCTGAGAAGCTATGGTTGCTGCTGGAAGTGGTGTTAGTGGGACCAGCAGGGGGCGCCTGCCCTGCAGTCTGTGTGGGTCCTTATGCCCTGGTATAGTGACGGGACACTGTACTGTAGTGGGTGCTGTCTTTCGGATGAGACGTTAAACCGAGGTCCTGACTCTCAGTGGTCATCAAAATCCCTGGGCATTTCTCGATAAGAGTAGGGAGTTATCCCGGTGTCCGGGCCAAATTTCCCCCCTCTGCCTTAACCGTGGCCTCCAAATTGTCCCCATATATGATTGCCTAGCACTTGCGCTTGTTTCTGCGACACCGTATGGTATAAAGCAGTTTGGTAAATGACAAGATAAGATCACTTTATTGGCCGTATACAATTTCTTGCATTAGGAATTTGTCTTTTCACATACCCCAACTTGCTCTCCATGAGACACACAGACAGGGAGAGAAGCATGGGGTCAGAGCACAGCATCAGCCATTTATACAGCACCCCTGGAGCAGTTGGGGTTAAGGGCCTTGCTCAGAAGCCCAATGGAGTAGGATTCCTCTGCCAGCCACAGGATTTGAACCAGCAACCTTCAAGCAACAGGCGCAGATCCTTAGCCACAGAGCCACTATACCGCTCAGAGTGTTTTAATACTCTGTACTTGGGCATCCACCCATGCTGTTTTTCTTCTGTTGCTGTGGAGTTTTGTAATGAACTGACATACAGAAAAAGCAACATAATATAGCAACAAAATATTGCTATACGTGCATCCATTTTAGAACCTCTTTTTGCAATGCAAGCATGCAGAGGAGCCAGAAACTATCTTGGCAAACAATGTCTACAAAGCAGGGTACACCCTGGAATGGACACTAGTCCATCTAAGGGCAGATTCACAGACATGCACACACTCACATCAGGGCCAATTTTCCCAGAAGCCAGTTAATCTATCAGTATGTTTCTGGACTGTGTGAGGAAAACAGATCAGAGCAGGAGACCCACAAAAACACAGTGAGACCATACACATTCCACACAGATAACACCCTAGGTCAGAATTATACCCAGGGCCCCATCACTGTAAGGTATATTATATATATTGCTATGCAGTAATTTCCAATTACTAGTCTCTAAATTTCTGGATGCTTCCTATGATTCATAAATATAAAATGTAAACAATTAAGGAGAGCAAATATGGACTTTGGATTGGCCATCCAGAGTTTAGCTTATCAGTACACTATCCAAAAATGAAGCTAGTCCCCAGTTTGATATCTATTTTAGGGATCATCATTGGTGCTACATGCACACACCTTTAGAAACTGGATGATCTCCTTTTAAACATAAGTACTGTATATATAACATCCTAATGGCCTATAGAATATGTTTTACAATAATCGGTGATGGAATTCACAAATAAATCAATATTTGACCTTTGTTGTTTTTTTTAAATGCACTCAACAGAGCCAAGTCTATCTTCTCCATCTTAACTTCTGAATAAACATAATCCACCTGGACCTGAGTATATAGTTTTTTATTAAATAAAAAATTAACAATAAGTTTAATTAAATGTACAGTATGTCAGGCAGTCATATCTGTGTATGAAAACACCCACAATGATCTTGTGCAGTGCATTGACAATGTGACAATGCCAGTGCAGTGCATTCAAGGCCTTTCAATCCCAGATGTTTTTCTGTAGTGTTGTTCTAAATATATTGTGGCAACTCTGCCCAAAGTCAAAGGATATAACATATGTATTGTCTCATCATAACTGGTTAAAGCACTTTATAGTTTTGTGGCAATACAGTGCTTGCAAAAGCATTCACCCCAGTTGGCTGATTACCAACCTCCATACAAATGCTTAAACCCATATTGGGGAATTTTGGTCAGTGGTGAGGGTCTTCTCACCCGGGTTTCATCACACAGTGGCTTCTCCTGCCAACTCTCCTGTTCAGTCTTGTCCTCTCCTCTCCTGCCACCCTTGTCTTCTACCAGTTCGGTAATCATCTTATATAGCCTGGGGACTTGCACAAAGCTGCATCCCAGCCCACTGATGACAGGCAGCCTCCATTATGTGGCTGAGAGCTCTTAGTAAGGGCGAAGAAGCAAAAATAGTGCTGTATTTCATGGGAAAAGTGCGGTCCTTCACAGGTCCTGCCCTAAGTAGCATTACATTAGGCTGTACACACAAGGCCATAGTATGTTTCTTGTTTAGAAAGTGGGTTGGAGGCTGTGAAAACTTCACTAATTTGGCAGTTTTAACCAAACAATCTCCAGGATCAAAGATTCATTATTTCGTTCAAGCACAGTTGTCTTTGTAGGCTTCTCTATGACCTTTTGCAGGTTGTACTTCAAGGTAGACCTCGCTTAAAAAATAAGCAGCTGTAAAATAACACTACAGCAGGTATCTCTAACCCTGGTCACGGAAAGCCCCAATCCAGACAGTGTTATATATAACCATTATATTAATAATTAAAAAGTAATGTAGAGATTATTTAGGACTAATTCCTGAGTATGGACCAGAGGTCTTTGAATTGGACGGATTTACTGCTATCAATAATTGTGACTCTCTAGAAACAGGTTTGGGAGACCCTTGAACTATGACATCTATGTATGTATTTACCGATGTTGACCATTGTTCATTTAAGTGGTGTTCATTTGTTTTATTCCATTAACAAATGGAAACATTTTTTGTAAGCAAAGATGGCAGGTAATGGTTCCTCTGAAGGAAATGTGACCTCTGTTGCTGTGCTGCAGTGGTGTGTTTTTGCCCTGCAGGTATTGAAGGAAATAAGGCCATTCTCATTTATTTCCCCACAGACAGACCCAACATGAAAGATCTTCCTGCTTTTATAACCTTTTGTTAGACAATCCTCTGCATAAAAGGACCATGTTTTTCAAATTTATGTTAGGGAACAAAATGAAAACTGGTGAATAGTTGACATTTTTCATTGTGATGCCTTGAGTATGTATAGATTAGAAGTAGAGCATTATAATTAAAGTTGTGCATATACAGCAGAATGTTTTCTGTGAAGGGAGTTATGTCTCAGTATGGGCTGTTTTTGCTCTTCATTCATATTTGACTAGTTTGGCATAATGTTGTGAATACAGGTACCGTGAAGAGAGAACGGTCAGAAATCAGTCTTACAATGCATTACTGTATGTGCTGCAGACAAATAAGGGGATTTGCATATGAATGCTGAGCAAAAGGGGAAAACAATTTTGTTGTGATAAAAAAATCAGAATAAATTGGTATGCGCTACCATTTTTGTAATTTATTCTCTGCATTTCTAAATAACGATGTTTTCCAGACTGTTTTGTTTTTACTGTTAAGTTCACCACAGTTTGACAAAGTCAGAGAAAGTTATAAAACAATAAAACCCATGTGCTAGAAACTGGTTGTTAAAATATTTTTCATACCCCCCCCCCCAAAAACAACAACAACTGTTAATTGTGACTTTGTTCCAGTAGTGTAACAGTAAGAACCATTTCCTTTTTGTTGATGTGTTTATTTTAGATATTTAGTGTAAGGCAGAAAAATATTTTTTCATATTTGTAAACATTGTATGTGCATATCAGTATGAAAAAAACACACAAGTATTACCAAATACAAAAAAAATTGTGACACATGTAAAATCTGATATAACCGCAGAAGGATATTTTAAAAATAATTAGCATGAATCATTTTATAAATATGTGTTAGCCTATATTCGTTACTACTTGTGCAGGTTGGAATTAACAAGCACATTGTGCAATAACAGATAAGTACACATAAAACAAGGTTAAAAATAATGCTCCTGTACAAAGTCTTGTCCAGGTTACACAAATATAGGCATATTCTACCTTGTATTGAGTAATTTGAACTTTACAGCTTTTGCTCAATGGGTCAGTGTTCACAAGGCATACACCAAAGAAAACAAAGGTGGTATTTAAAAAAACAAAATTCAATAGGAAAAAGAGTTAACCCTATGGTGTACCAGTTCTCCAAAAGTTAAAATCCTAGCAATAAACTTAGACATTTTGTATGAACTGGCATTTATTACATTACATTAATAATATGAGATATACTGTATTCCACTGCTATTAATTTTAGATTTATTACCTTGTATTTTGCATGTTCTCACCAATCCCCTGTAGTGGAAAGTTGTCATTTCAAACTGGGAGCACAAGTGTTTTCTTGACCAGCTGTATGCCACTTTAAAAGGGAAATGGGATACATAAAAGTACATATCCATCTGTCCATTTTCTTATTGCTTTTTTCCAATTCAGGGCCATGGAAGACCCAAAGCCTATCCTGGTAACCAAGGGTGTAAGGCATGACACACCCTGGACAAAATGCTAGTCCTTCTCAGGGCAAACAGACGCAAACCCAGAGACACACACTCACACCAGGGCCAATTTTCCCAGAAGCTAATTTACCTTCCAGTACTGTATGTCTTTGGACTGTGAGTGGAAACCAGAGCACCCACAGGAAACCTATATGAACATGATTAGAACATACAAACTCCACGTCGATAGCACCCCAGGTCCAGAGCTGAACCCAGGACCCCAGCACTGTGAGGCAGCAATGTACTGTACTGTACTGTACATGGATTCATGCGAATGTGAGTAAAGTTACATGATATAAAAGCCGTAAGCTTGTGTTCTTTATGTTAATATATTTATTTTAAAATGGAGGCAAGTTTAGATGCATATAGTGTAATATAATGCCTCCAAACGCAGAAAAGGTTTAACAGCATAGGAAAAGTCACAAAGGAGAGGAGGCTGTGTGGCTCATGAGGGTGTGAGTGCTGTAGGTCGCTGATTTGAATAACTCAGCCGGTATTATCTTGAAAGATCCGAAACTTTCATCTTCAAAAACGTTTGGCCAAGGGGACATACAGTTTAAACAGTTTAGACACTACAGTTTAAATCATGGAACATAAGAGAACTCGAGGGAGTCACAAACAAGAGAAAGCCATTTAGCCATCTAGCCTGTTCAGTAGCAAACTAAGCAAAAACTAAGTATGGGTGCCTTCTGACAGTCACCTGAAAATCTCAATGGGGAACTTTATCCAAAAACTTTTGAAAATTTAAATATTTTGTATAAAATGCTCAGTGTCTGTCCATTGTACCCTTTTCTAAATTCATCCTAAGATCCCCTAGGATCATATTTCCATATACTGCAGGTAATCCTGTAGCTTAGATCTAATATTTTTTTTAGATTATTGTAACCTTAATATACAGAATGTAACAAAAGTCAATCTTGGTTTTGTTCCCTTTTGTATGGACGGGTGCAACATCCACACTGTGGAACAATCTGCACAGTGTGGAAACACATGTAGCATAAGAGGCCTTTTTCTAGTGCAATTAGTAGTATAACAACAGGACACAGAGATGTGTTAATCTTGAGGGTGTCCAGTATCCAAAATACTTCTGCCTCTTTTATGTTAATACTGTTCAATACAGATCTTTGTTCTTCCACTGACTGAGGCAGGTTGTTGATGTCTTTCTCAGTGAACACCTAACTGGATTGCTCTTTTCATTTTTTTATTTTTTAAATATAGTGGTTGGATATATTTCTTTTACATGCTTAGATCACAGCTGTTGCTCAGCTGTAGTGATACATTTTCAAATGCCAAGATAAATCATCTACTATAATAAAACAGGGAGAATCACATGGAACATAAATGGTAGGGCAGTCAGTTTATAAAGAGAACCTTTCAGCTAGCTACACTGCATCGCCTTGACCACTCCAACTAATCAATCTGATCTTTACAAATAAACTTCAATGTTATTTCATTCTCATTAAAACTTTAATGCTTTCCCCTCAATTGAAAGTTCACAGTAATATGTTGTATTATTGTGCCCAAACGGAAAGCACTCCTTATCCTATTGATCTGTCAGAAAATGCTATTTTTAAGATACTCTAGAATAAGTAAAATAATCAGATTAAGTTAAATTAATATAACCAATCCTTATATTGAATTGGTAATTCTTTAAAGTAGAGATATTTCATGACACTCATGCTATGGTAATTACTATACTAGCATAGTGAGAAGGAACTCTAATCATCATGGTAAACCAGGTTGTAAGGGCAGATGTTCACACTCAAAATGTTAGGCTTTCTCCATAACTCAGATGTTGATATTGTGACATTAGAAATATACAGTAAGTAACTGAATAGGTATGACACAATTGGCTAGGAAGTTTTAGCAATCATTGCTAAGAAATAACCATGAAACCATGTTTCATCATCAAGCCTAAATAGAAATACTATACAGTTAGTAGGAACCAAATGACAGAAGACAGTATGTGTACAGTATATAGGCACTGCCAGTAATTAAATTTGATTTGACTTCCTGAAACTTGATTTTGACATTTCCACCCCTGAAACCTCCATCTTATCTCTTAATCACTTAGTACTACTGTCAATGTCACAAGCAAGTGTTCACAACCCTTAAGAGATCTTTGAGACAATTCTTCAAAAGAGAGAGACATTTTGGCAACTGGGGCATTTTTGTCTCTGCAAACACACGGTCATGATAGGACTCTTTATAACTTGCTTTGCATTAAATCATCAATCTGTTAAAATGTTGTCATGTAAATAATGACAGGAAGAAACTCAAAATAGGAGTTAGAGGTAGGACAGAATCTGTAGACATTTCATTTAAATTCAGGCTCATTCCCTGCCAGCTGTAGCTGGGATCTCTTAAGCCCATCCATGGCCAAGTGGCTTTGGGAACTGGTTGGGTGTTCTGGGAGTCTAGAACTCACCAGTAAAAAAATAACAAAACATGTAAAATTATCGCCGATTTGTTGAATATCATGCTATTTTACTGGGAACAAAAATATACCATGCAGTATATAAAGCTGTGTAGTGTAAGAAGACATTTTTTTAAACATTTCAATGTGTTGAAGGTGCCATGATGAAGTTTCTCCAACAATTTTATCATTATTTAAAATTGCTTTCTCCTTACCCTACACCTACAATCAACCATCACTGCTTTATTTTTAAATGAATTTCAATGAAGCAATAGCCTGGGTCTGAGATTTCATACTTTAGCAAGCCATGATTACATACACTTCAAAGGCTTTTGTAGATAAACATTTTAATTAATTGTATGAATTTTGCATCTGTCCTACTATATTTAAAGTAGATGTGCTCATATTAACGTACATTGACAGTATGGACAATCTATAAAAAGAAACACAATGGTGTTTATTAATAAAGGTGCTTAGAGTACAGTTTGATCCCTTGAATCCAGATATTATCTGAAACACTCCAGGGTAACATCATCAGTCAGATGTGACTGGAATACTTCAAGCAGCTACTGCAAACTACAGTAGTTGTACTGGTTAGTCGGGGTACCTTGTTTTGGTGCAAAATAGTATTCCCTGTAATTTTACAAGAAGTGTCAAGTGTTGTCAAGGAGAGATACTACACTATTCCATATGATTTTGACTTGGTTTACAGTGTGATAAAGAAATAAGTGGCTCTTGAAAGTATACATTCCAGTGAAAAGTATCTGTAGTTCTCATTCCTCCTCTGGTGTGAATGAATAATGAATTGAGTCAGTCAACAATGAAGAGTGAGGAATTGTTGAGGCGGTTGAGCTCAATATATTGTCATTGCTCTTCAAATGCAGCTCTATAGTGACGACAGCAGGGCATATACAAGAAGAATAAGCAGTGTTTTGAAATAAGGGGTGGAGGCTAGTGGTGTTGTCTCACAGCTCATGGATTTGAGGGTTCAAATCCATACTGTAGCACTCCTGTTTCTAGCCATCTTCCAAAGGCGAGTTAATTTAATTGTAGTCTTAAAATTGTGTGTGTGTGTGTGCGTGCGTGCGTGCGTGCGTGCGTGCCCACCATGATGGTCACAGCGACCATCTATGTCTAAAAGCCAAACCCCAGTAACCATTTAAAATCTAGTCTTCTAATAAACTACAGTATGGTAGGTCATATTTTGCAACATATTTCTTTGAGCACTCTTCCACTTCAATACCCAAGACCAAACATCAAGGAGGTTTTATTCAAATGGCATTTCAACCAATTTCATCTTATCTTGACAATAAAAATGGAACATTTTCCACTAACAAACTGCACCCTTTTTAGCCCACTGAATGAATTCATTTATACAGTATGTGGTTTGTGCTAAAAGAATAATAGTTCATTTTGAAATCAACTAACCTAAACAGGAAATTTGGCTGCAGTGCCTGAATGAGGAAATAGCCTCTCTTATCTTTTTTGACACTATAAAGAAGCTGGATATGAAATGTGGAACAGTATGACAGCACCTGAAAACATTGAACAATGGACCAAGTAATAGGTGTATTCCATGCTTAAAAGAGAAGAGAGAAAACACAACGTTTCAGCTGTGAAGTCTTCTTCAGCATAGAATAAACCTATTACTTTTTCCTTTGCAGACTATGCATGCCGACGCAGCTACCCAACAG
The DNA here is from genome assembly GCF_059453375.1 of Lepisosteus platostomus. Classification (NCBI taxonomy): domain Eukaryota; kingdom Metazoa; phylum Chordata; class Actinopteri; order Semionotiformes; family Lepisosteidae; genus Lepisosteus; species Lepisosteus platostomus. Next base: position 44,554,454 of record NC_142618.1, read on the forward strand.
AACTACAGTACATCAAACAATGACAGATGTACTACTGTATATGGAAATACCAAATTATGTAAGAATACAGATTTTATATTATCTGGAAATTCTAAGTAAGATCTAAATGGCAATGAACATCCATCCATTTTGGGCGCAAAGAATGGTACACCCTGTACGGGACTCCATTCCATCGCAGGGCAGACAGACACAGACACACACTCACACTCACAGCAGGGCCAACCTTCCCACAAGTCAATTAATCTACCAGTACAGGATTGGACTGTGAAAGGAAACCAGAGTGAAAAGCCATGTGAATACAGGGAGAATCTACACTCCACACAGATGGCACCCCAGGACCTGAACCCAGGATCCCAGCTCTGCGAGGCAGCAAAGCTAACAACCGAGTCACCATGGTGCTGGGCAATGAAGATCATTATATTTATTCAGCCAGCTCCTCTTCCAGCTGAACCACTTGGACCATCATGACATCTTATATTCACTTGGTGGTTAAAGGAATACTGTAGTTTTCCCCAAAACATGCTCTTTAATACTAAACACTGGGACCCTTCAGAAATTAAATAATAAGGGTTCACCACTCTTCATTTAGTTGAACAGATAATATACCACATTTATAAAAAATAGTTGTGGATAATGACTCTCCTGAATTAGAGTTGAGAAAAGCTCATTAAATGCAGGATTTAATTACTGTATATCTGTGTGACTGTGAATGAAGCAACTATTCGGCTCAACAGCAACAGTTGCTCTGTGCAATGCTGTTTTTGTCAAATACTATGTTTAAAATCTTTTACATTAACAGAATTCTTTAGAATACAACATAAAAAGTGTTGTTTGTGATGTTTTATCATCTGGTAATTTCACATTTCACAGGTACCGAGTATGTGAAAGCTCAACATGCAATCTCAACAATTGCTTTTACTGTTTGAGCAACACTGAAACATCCCACTTAAAATTTCACACTTTTTTAAAATGAAAGGCTGAAGACAGAAAAGTGTAAATACAGTAAAAATACAATGTATCCAATTTTCCTCATCTGTTTTTATTACGCCGGGTTTCATGAAACAAAAAATAAAACTGAAAGGATTTTGAAAAGAGCAAAGACGCGAAGTTTGATGGTTTAACAACATACAAGTGTACAGTTTGTATGTCTTATCCTGTTCAATATCTAATCATGTGATGAGTAGTTAATTTTAGGCAAACACCGGAGCTACTGAACCTGAAAAAGCCCCTAGAGCTATGAAGCCAGGAGACATGCAGTCTGATTTTTTTACAGACTACAGGCAGTGACACATTTCTGTGTGTGTCAGAAGTTATGTTGCTGTTGGAATGGTGCTGCAGCTGTTCAACCATGTTTTCTTCTCAGATGGTTTTCTTGCCTCTGTGTTCTTCAACAACAATCTTCTGTGTGGCATACATCTGGCCGATGGATACCTGGAAATGAGCAAGTGATAACTCGAGTTAGCGCCTGACCTTGACACTTGACACAAAACACACATACAGTAGTCCAGATCATTGAAAAGCCATTTTGACATCCTGCAATTATGCACACCTTTCCCTTTTTTATGGATGGATGGATGTTTGCCCGTTTTGCCTTCCGGCACATTGGGGCAGCAACATCCTGTTGCTGTTTCCATAACATTAGTTTTTTACGGGACAGGGCTGTTAGCCTTGTGCCCAACCTCGAACATGGAGGACCTGGTGCCCGACCTGGGACACAAACCCACTACCCTGAGATTATGAGTCCCGTGCTCTACCAACAGAGCTAGCCGGGGCCCTTTCCCTTTATGTACTGTAGCCTATTCTTTTTTGTTTGACACAAGACAACTCCACAAAAGATACTTTTTGTATCTGTTCATGTCAACGTCTCTTTTGTTTGATTTAGGGAATACAATGACCCCCTTGGGATCTCCTATGTTGGGAGTGAAGGCTGGATGTCCACACAATGTTTAACAAGCACCGCTTTATATCTGTCAAAGGCAGAATGTGGAGTCCCCACCAGAACCCCCCAACAGAAATGTATTTCACTATCCACAAAACCTAGAACAAGAACAGTTTGGAGTGAACATGTCTGAAACCATTCCCTTTTACGAATTGCTATCTTCAGAATACTCACATCACATTACACACAAATAACTATTATCCCCTCTGGCAAGACAATGAAAACATGACGCTGCACATTGCAAGTTCAAGATCTTAATAAATGGGTATGTTCTATGTTTAACATGTCTCAGATTCACACTGTTGAAAAAGACCACCAAATCTAGCACAATGTTCAGCAAAGTAGACTGGAAGAACCTTTAACACAAACAAGAAGTTCCATAAGGTCCACTAAAATTTTGGATTAAAAATTTAAGTGTTGAAATGGATATACAGTACCTTTTGGGAGCCACCATGCTGTATCACCTGTGACTCTTTATTTTGTACTATACATCATGAAGATGTTTAGAAGACAGAATCAAGCAAAACACAAACAGTAGAAGTGTGAATATATTTCTCTTGGAAGTGGTGCCTGCATGTACACTGTAGTGTACATAATTTTCTTCTATTTCCCCATCATTAGTGTCAAATGCCAGTCATATTGCTCTGTAGTGCTGGGACAGTGCATTGTTTTCAGCAGATAATCACAAACAAAAGTAGCCATTTAGTCTTGCTTTAAGAAAGCTTTTTCTTAATGGATAAAAACCTGCAACAGCATTAAGTGCTTGATTAGTCGAGGGAACAGAGACGACCCAACTGCAGCACTAAACACCCACTCAGTCTCAACTTTCAGACCCTAAGCCTTCTCACAGAAATGTCACATTTCAAACAGCCTTCAAAGGCCAAGTGTCATAAATGTTTTTTTTCAGCATATCTTACACAGCCAATCATGCCACCCCTTCTACCAGACTACCGAATTACATTTCAAAGGCAAACACATGGTATTTGAAGTGTTTGTGGAGTGCAGATTGTTTCTGGAACTGAAAATAGGAAGCAACTGATGTGCAGAAGTGCAGAAATAGGAGCTCCACTGCTTTTTCTCCCCGTGAGAATATCTTGGATTCTTTGAAAAAGTAAACTGCTACTTAAATTTATCCTAAAGATGAAGATTTTGAACAGATTACCAGTATGACTGCCTGTCATTTATTGATTGTCCTCCACATTTTTATTTAGTGGGCTTTCATATCTAGAGTTTGTGAGATGTCATGGGAAGAAGAAAGCACAAAAAGAGTTTGAGCTTGAGTTCAAGTTCAGAATTGGCTGAATTAGCCAGTCTGCTGCTGCATTCTTTGGATCAACAAGCACATCCTGTGAGGGCAGAAATGGCGGCAGTGACCAACATGTTTCTAAATTGTACTGTCTGTCACATGAAACAAAAAAAAACAATTTAAAACACTCTTGCAGCTAGAAAACTGTCGATATTAATTTTCAAATCTTCATCATAGCAATCAAATCTGTGGAAAGATACAGAAACGTGAATAATTGTTTTATTGGAGGCATCTGAATGGAACAACCCAACTGGACTCCTGAAAGAAGTAAATCCTGGGCAAATCCATCTCTGGCCCAAAGAGAGTTGTGCACTAAGAGGATGCATAGGATATATGAGATATAGCACAAAAGGTGCTGACATACCCCAGAATATTATTTTCAAATTCCTCTGAAACACACACAGCTCTTTTTGAAGAGAGCAGAGAATCTAGCCCCTGCTTGCTCAGTGGAGGGATTTGTACTTTTATTCAGATAACAGTCCTACAGCACCCTAGCAAAAATTGTTCCTTAAAAGAGGTGGGGGTAACATCTCGTCTCCTGTAATCATCAGTACTTAATGCTGCTCTGCTTAAAGGAATGTCCTACACTGACTTATTGAACTAGACATTTTTAGTCCCATAAAGAGACTAAGGGTGACCTGCATCTGGTATTCAATATTTACAAAAGCAATGAGTAAGGGGAAAAAGATGTGAAATACTTCTTACCATATTTACCATATTTGCATCTCATAGCATCAATCATTTACTAAAAGTTCCTGGAGTGTTTTCTACTATTTTCACTACTTTAATGGCCGTTAGTGCAGCTGACTTTGAATGAGAATAAGCCAAGCTTTTAAATAGCAATGTTTAATTAAAAGTGATGAGAAATTTCAAAATCTTGATCAAAAGCCGGAGCAGCCAGAAGAAACCCACATGAACAAAGGGAGAACATACGAACATGCAAAATAAAAGGAAATCACAGGCAGGGGGTAAATAAAGCCACAATACAGTAATAGGATTAAATTTGTATTTCCCCAGTCTCTGAGGATCCAGAAGGGTGCCTCACGCAATATATTGAGAATCTCTGCTGCAGATCAGGGACTTATTGAGTGAACTAAAGAAAACCTACAATTGCTGGTCTGGTACTGTATAAATAGTGAGTATCGAAATTCAACACAATCGTGACCCACTGCAAGATTCAGTACTGCTATAAGAATTTATGTAGAGTGAGATGAAGGAAAATTACTTAAATCATTATGTAAAAAGCAGTTTACAACAATAGTTCTCAGTTTAAGGCTCTTAAAGACTTAAAAACCCATTCGTTTTTATGGATTGCCAGGATGGAAACATCTGCAATTTGTACTCTATAGGCTTGGCTGTGTTTCTCTGGTTTGGCAACTTCCCTCCAACTAGTACAGAACTTTCTGCTCGTGTGACTGAGCAAAGCCGTGAAAATGCAGCAATAATGCTTAAAAGCCCTGCAGAAAAAAAATCATCTGACTGAGATGCAACACTTATCTGTGTTTGACTTTATTTTAACCATGGCTATTTATGCTCATTGAGTATTAAAATCGAAACCTGTCAGCCAGATACTTGCACAGCTTGCACAACTTAACCTGGTCAAAGGGTGATGAAACACTGTGTAAAGACATGACCAACAGTTTAACCATTTCAAGACCCAAAGCAGAGACAACCTCTTTTACAACAACTATATGAACGCAATGATTGTGTTTTTTTTGTGCATTACACAGCTACAGTACTGAACTTTGTTCAGACACTAAGAAATAATACTAAAATCATGCCAAATTAAGAATTCTAATTAACACAGAGTTTTCTCTGTATGTTAATGTTGGATTGTGACATGACATCATGAATTAGCATGTTTTTAGATATGGTTTTTGCAACACCTTCTTTATTATTTCTTAATTTCCTTAGCAGAAAATCTCTGATTTGAGGCTTAGTCACATTAATGCCCTTAATGTGATCACATAGACTCACTGAATTCATTGTAATGGAAAGGTTTCACACATTATGGAACAAATTCTGAATTATGTGTTTCAAATCTGTGTTTGATTATTCATAATGTCCACCGAAGACTTAACCCTTATATTGCACAGCAGATATAAAGAACACTGCAGACTGAATTGCATATGCTGTTAATGTACGGGTTATCACTGAAAAATACAAATTGCTTATGTTACAGCAATAAGCAAGGAGAAAGGCATTTTCAATAATTTAAAATATCATACCAAGAGACCTCAAACTACCAAGACCCCAGCAGTCTAATACTGAATTTTTTGGCAATGAAATAATCTGTTATTTTCTTTTTTCTCCAAAGACACAAGTATTTTCTTTGTAAAACATAACAGGCACATACAGTAGACAGGTCTGTTGCTACAGGCTAACTTTGTGAGCATGTGAATATAAAATAACTCCATAATGAAATAGTGGACCAACAGGGTTTTAGAGAATGATAACAGACTGAATTAGCTTTCAGAGCTGCGTAGCCTGCTTAAGAATCACAAAGGTGTAAGGTCAAACAGCTCCTGATCCATTTCTTTTCCACAAATTAGACCGGGAAGTATCCTGATAATTCAGAGTGTTATAAAAATATTCCAAAGAGGTTAGAATATATAGGAAATGAAGGTGAATTGGTTCTTCTAAGTGAATAGTCTCCACACATGCTCACTGGAACATATTCCATTAATTTGCTATTACATTTACTAGAGATATGAAAATTATACTGTTCTGAACACATAAAAGGTCTTGATTAAATAATGCATGAATCGTCTGCTGGCCATAACCAAAGGAAATGCTTCTTATCTTGGTTGTATTCTGTAACAAAATATACTGGAATATAAAATACAAGAATATAGGCTACAATAGAACCATAACTGTAAGCTAGCACGAAGAAATGGTGGAAACAATACCTAAATTATATTGAATGTAATATTAACTTTTCCTGTTTACAGTTTACTACAATTTTATTAAGAACAGCCAAGTCAGTAAAATACAAATGAGAAGTTATCAATAGCAGAGTTATGTGACCACAGAGAAAAGGATACAAAAACACACAAGCTGGAGTCTCAGATAACTAAAATGCTGTCAGTACCCTCAATGCTGTAGAGGCTCTGACTAGTATTTCCTTGATTTGTCAATTTGGCACAACAATCTTTGTGTACCAACACACATCACCCGACTGCCTATGCAAAACATCTATTCTGTGCTATTTTTACACATTGTTAAAGCCTGCTTTTGACTACAGCTCCATAAAATATTCATTCAGCGCTTGCTTGTCTTTCCTGCTGTATCAGGATACTTCCCTTACACATGCTAAACACTGGAAGTATATCTGGAAAACCTTGCTAGCTAGCAGCCACTATAGTTTGAGGGGATAAAGGATGAGGAAATTCTCATAGACCTGAAATCAAATCTTGACCTGTTTATTCCAGTAACAGCTGCTAAGGGTTTGTGTTAAGCAGAGTAGCCACAGAAAATCACTAAATCATTAAAAACAGAACATACTGTACAATAGACAGTTTATTTATTTGTATGCAATAAATAACGTTATGAAGACTGCTACTTGATTCCACTTACATGCACACAAGGAATGAATACTGTATGTTTCTTCAGTATAATTATAGTTCATACTTACTATAGTTCCTTACTGAAAAATGCAGGACATCTGGCTGAAAGGACTGTGACTACACAACCTTTGACCTTCTCTAGTGTTCTGGGCTTCAGCATTTCTTGTAAAAGATTATTATAAAAATTGTAAAAGATTTCTTTCCTCTCTGTCATTGACCTCTTTCATCAACATTACCAAATAGTCTACAAAAATCAATGTCTTTTGGTCCTGTGATCCACAGAAGTCAAAGCTGTCAAGTATGGCTGAATATGAAAAAGAAACTGCAGGAAGTCATGTATAGTCACTCCAAAAAGGCAGGTATACTGCAAGACAAGCCCACACTGTTATCACCAGCACTGTGGTTGCACAGAGAATTTCAGAACCCACTTTCATTGATGTGTGTTAAAAAACCCAATAGGAACATTGATAAACCAATGAATATTCTACCTCTGAGCTGATATTTTTCACTTTGCTAAAAGTTTCTAGTTACAAAGATCTATTTTGAATAGGGTCATCTAGGGCTTTTACTTTTAATCTCGATAAACACATCTGCTGTATAATTTAACTTTCCACTGCTAAAATGCACACAAACATTATTTTGCCAAGAAAATGTTTTTTTCCTAAAATCTTCACACAGTCTGGCACAATGAAGTTCTTTCCAGCATTACAAGTGAGGTTTTCATTCTGATGAGATTTAATACATTTCCTGTGCCTTGCTATGCTCTGTAATTGCATCAGCTTACACTGGAACAAGTCTTTCTTTCAAAGTATAATACTGCAGAAACTGCTGTCTCTCCTTCCACAAAAAACATGATCAAAAATGCTTTCAAACAAACTTTTATAGGAAGTCGAATGCAGTATGGATGTTGGTTGAAAAGTTTTCACTGTTTTGTTTTTGTAGACAAAACTGAGTTTTCCCTGTACTGAAACTGCCCCACTACACAATACTGCAACTGATTCATCTCAAGTTTCAAAAAGTCTTCCATTCAGTGAAATCCAACAAGGTTCCATATTTCCATATTAATATGCCGTTTGTTTGTGTACAATCATTTCACTACTTCAGCTGACATGTAAATGTACAGATTTAAGACACTTTACAGGAATGACCCTTGGGCCAGCACTGCAGGTTAACAACAGTCAAGAAAGAATGGAGTGTGAAAAATGTTTGGATTGGAAACACCAGTGATGGGGATAGCCTCACTTCCAGCACACTTTTGACTTAAAATGCAGCTGCCACCAGCGATTCTGCAGATCGGAAAAGCAAGAAAGTATTCCAGCAATTAAACTAGATGGGACATATATTAGATGGGAGGACAGGTCTGATAAAGCCTTCTACTGAAATTCTGCCACGGTACAAGAGTTAGATCACTCAGTGTTTTGAATGAGACGTTTAATGACCATCATTAGTCAGGACCTTGGTTTGATTCCAAAAGATAGGATTCTGGGATTTGACCAGTGCAGTATATATCTTCTCCCTCTCCTCTTTTTAGGCCATTTCAAAGTTTCCACTTACCACAGCGACAACATAGAAGAGACAGTGATGGTGCAGAAAAAAAGAAATGGGTCAAACCTTTTTTTCTTCATCGGGACAAAGTCCCATCACTGAAGCATATTTGAATGAGCATAATGAGCTTTGCATTATTCATAGACATACCTATAGCTATAACATTATGCACAAAAGAGTGAAATGACAGTAACTGACAGATACCTCTTCCTGTATCCAGCCTGATACTTGCCTCATGCCCCTGAACTATTTAACAATTGTAACAGAACTTAGTGGCACATCCTTTACTTACTTTACCTCTATTCTCCAAAAATGCATTACTGATAAATGTTATTATTAATTAGTATTTCACATGGGGGCTTCCATCACTGTCTCCTTTGGTAGACCAATTTGTTGCTAATTATTTTGCACAGTCAAGCTCATTTCTCACCTCTCAGCTAGAAGAGACCATACCTTGCAATCACACCTTTCACCAGCAGGGAGAAGTCACGGTACATATTTAAGAAGCACTTGCTGGATTCTCTGACAAAAACGAGGTGAACCATCACAAAGGGCTCTGGTACAGGGAACTACAGCATAAGATCAGGATCCAGAGGTGCATCTCTAAACTCTTTGCAACAGAGTGGTAACTTCACCAGCCAGCATAACTACTTTCACTTTGTAATGGGAGCCTCCTGAAAATATTTTTAAGTTTTGTATTTGAGAATAGTGTTTGTGGTTGAATGATTTATTTGTTAACATGCAAAAGAGGATGATAATGGAAAAAGTCTGGCTTTACTATAAATACAGGGCAACGTGCATGGTGACCAAAACGCCCTTCACGAAGCTCAAGTACCAATCAGGCCTTGCTTACATAATACTTTTTAGTAAAACAATAAATGTCATTTTTGTGGTGAACTTACAAGTGATACATTTCTAGTGATGGTAAGTATAATACAGAATGCAATAAAAACACAAAATGAATATTAGTCATAGCCTAGGAATGTTTACTCTGATACATTTTTTAATATCACCTTGCAACTCATAACTGGCAACCCACTGAAGCCAAGCAGGTGTGAGTCTGGTCAGTACCTGGATGGGAGAACTACTGGGAAAACTAGTGTATGTGTATGCTGTTGGAAGAGGTATCAGTGGGACCAGCAGGGGGTGCTCACCCTGCAGTCTGTGTGGGTCCTAAGGCCCCAGTATTGTGATGGGAACACTATACTGTAAAAATGCACCATCCTTAGGATGATAGTTAAAACCAAGGTCCTGTGGTCATTAGAAATCCCAGGGCATTTCTCGAAAAGAATAGGGGTGTCCCCATGTCCTGGCTAAATTTCACCCTGGCCTTTATCAATCATGGCCTCCTAATAATCCCCTTGTATGAACTGACTTCATCACCCTATTCTCCTCCCCGCTGATAGCTGATGTGTGGTGAGTGTACTGGCGCACTATGGCTGCCATCACATCATCCAAGTGGGGCTGCACATTGGTGGTGGTGGAGGGGAGTCTCCATTACCTGTAAAGTGCTTTGAGTGGAGTGTCTAGGAAAAAGCTATATAAGTGTAAGAAATAATAATTATAATTATTATTATTACATATTGTACAAGGATATACTGTAGATTCAAAGACAGATGAGTGAACAATAGCATTTTGTAGCTCCACTAGATGGCAATGATATCCCACACAAGACCCAAAGCTGAGACTATCTGAAACTATCACCTTGCACCAACAACACGGTTTTAATTCTCTTAATCCAAATGGGAGCTGAATTATCAGCATTCTATCAATCCAATGAAAATGTTAATTGTCGAGGCTGAAACCACAGGGCTTGCTGCCAAGCTGCCTCAAGGAAATGCTATATGTAACCCTTCTGTATCATTACGCAGCAGTCATTTTCATGCCATAACAAGAACAAAATCATTAAAAGAAACAAACAAAAAAAATAAATTTTCTGTTATCCAACACAGGATAATGATTCTGAAGTCTTGGCATGAAGGGATTTAGCAAAAAGGCACAGTGCCACTTTACAAAAGGCAATTTGTGACAAAAACACTTTTAAAAAATCAGGTAATGACACATGTTTTGGTCACTTTCTATAGTCATTAAAAAATGAAGAAAACTACAGTTCTCATAAAAGTAGAATACAGCATTATATATCACTTCACATGTTGTGGGATATATACTGTAACCCTGTCTAATACTGATTGATTAATAATCTGTGTGGCAGTTCTAACAGTCTGTCTCAGTTGTGTTGTTCAAGGTTAAACCTGTCCTTGCTCTTTTCAGGACACCCTCCACTTCTCTCAGTTGCTTGTGCTACACCAGTTGCCAGGCTAACTCCCAAAAGATGCTACTTAAAAGTGTTCATTGAGAATGTGGTGCTAAACCACACTCACATTCAGAAAGAAAGACAAATCTGTGGGAAAGCCTGGAGTTGCAGCTACACTATTTTTAACAGCTGTACATTTCCAGGACAAGAGCAATCTGGATTCATTCTAATTCATTCCACCTAATTAAAAGTTAAAAGTGATAATCTCTCATGAAAAACCTCACTCGTAACATGAAAGTATTCTGAACCTTCATTTGTGGGAGCTTAAATCTTTGCAGCAGCTGTAGCTCTAATGGAGTTAGATATGAAGTAACCCATCCATTACCCAAAAGCTGGGTGTTACTAGTTGGGATCATGGCAATCCAGAGTCTATCCCAGAAACACAGTGAGAAAAGCAAGGCAACACTCCAATGGGATTATGGGATTCCATTCCAACATAGGTCAACCCACACAAGGCCACACCAATTAGCCTAGTCACTTTGTTTTTGGGAGGTGAGAAGAAATTGAAAGGCTCCAGATGAAAAGGCTGTCCAGAACTGAAGACCCAAGAACTGTGAAGGAGCACCTCTGATCCCCATTTCTATACTGATTTCCTATAGAGTCATTATGTATGAAGTTCACATCATGGACATTCTAAACACTGCATATTTCCTGACTAATCATGAACATTCACTTACTAAAAAGAAAAAAAAATGTAAAGGGCTACTCTATAGAACATGGACTATTAGGTCGGTGTAGAACTTATTTTGCATGAAAGAACATTTTCACAACCTGGTGAAGTGTTTAAAATATTCAGGTGCTTATTCTTCCATGAACCCAAAGGTGACAGAGACGACCAGTACTGGACACTCTTTCTGGCAGATGTTGTGCTGATCTGGCTGTGTCCTGTGTAATCAGGTAATAATGAGTTCTCTTCAATGCTCACAAGGTGTCTCAAAGTGCTGGAATCTCGCCTGGATATTAACGTTAAGCGCTGTTCCAGGAGTTGATGTTGATATTGCCTTCCTCCACTTTATTTGCCTTCCTCCAATTATATCTTTGTTGTGCATCTTTGTGCCTTCTGGTGTGATTGTGTAGTCGGGAGTCTGGCGTCTTATTTCACATATATGCAAATCTATGCATTATAAAGCTTTTCGAGTAAATTTATCCCTTTATCTAGAGTTGCAAATGAAGGATTTCTTGCCAGGTTATATACTTAATAAATACTAACTATAAATTCTAGAATATAAAATGTTTGAAGGCCTGACAGGCAGGTGTGTTTTCAGACTTGAAGAAATCAATTGGAAACTGATTAATAGAAACTAATGGATAAAAAAATCTGGGAGGAATCTAGAGATCAATCATATTGTTCACTTCACAGACTGCAACATTTGGAAAAACCCAAACTGTCAAAGACAGAAGCAGAGGAAGATGAAACTGCAAAATAAATGTGGATGGGAAGCTGATATTTTCAGTAGCAAGTTATAGCAACATTTTGAAACCTTTTTTGGGGGAATGAAGTACTTTAAAAAAAAAGTTTTCAAATTTGATTAAGCCTGTGATGTTGAAAAAATTCTTTCTGATGTTCTGTCTGTGGAACAAGTGACAGCTGTGCTGTGGAACATTTTCTGCAAATAGAACTTTCATATAAAACAGGCTGTTCCCAGGGCTGGATGTCTGACTAATCAGAATCAACTCTTCTCTACCTCACATACTAGCTGCCTTCTTACACCAAAGAACATGTGCCAGAGGACGGTCATCATCCAGTGTCTCACATAAAGAGACCTTTTCAAAGCCTGCAGTTTTAGTGTGGGAAGTGTGTCTTAGGCTGTTTTAGATAAAGTTAAACTTTGCATCTTCTTTGTTCCCATTTACAAGGTACTTTAAAAAAAAAAAAAGTACCCTCGGAAATGGCAGAAGAACTGTGCCCCAAACTTTCACACTTAATCTTATTTTCGTCCAATACTTTGTTCATAATCACAGGATCCGAGTAGTATTACCATCCCCCAAAACTGTCCAGCTTGTCAACGTGTTGTGTAATAAGTAAGTTATTATTTCAGAAAAGCAGATGTTTTGACAAGTTTTAAGATCTTTGAATCAGAGATCTCTGAATTAGGTGCAGTATCTTGCACCTACTGGCACTTGAAAACTGAAGACGTAGTTTCACTGATTCAATATTTAATTGCCACCACTCACGTGGAGACCCACTTTATCCTCCACAGAAGTACAGCCCCCACCTGTGTGATGGCTTACATGTATTGTGCCCCAGCAGTCTGGCAACAGAAGCACATGAGAGGTCAAATATTACTGCACTAATTAAAGAGGAATTTTAGGCTGGCTTGATTGTTTAAACCCGAAGTAGAATTTATCCAGGGTCAACAATCCTCTTAGCAACAGTGGCTTAGACTCTTTAATAACCGCAAGAAGTCAGGATCTCCGTTACCAACGCCACATTGGTACACCAATAACTTGGTTTTCCTTACAGATCTCCCACCCCAGTACAGAACAGATCCAATCTTACTTAGCTTCTAAGATCTAACAAGATCAGGCTACAAAGAATACACATACAAAACACAAGTTTACTAATTAATAACTAATAAACTAAACTATACATATATTATAGATTATGTAGTTCCGGTGGGTAAATGTGTCAGCATGCGCAGGCTGCAAAGGAACAAGTAATAGGTTTATTCCATGCTGAAAAGAGGATAAAGAAAACACATTTCGACCGTGGAGCCTTCTTCGTGGGGGAAGAAGTGTTTCTTCACAGCTCCACAGCCGAAACGTTGTGTTTTCTTTCTTCTCTTTTCAGCATGGAATAAACCTATTACTTGCTCCTATTATACTGTAGATTATACTGACTTTACAACAGATCAAGGTATTCCCATGGTTCACTGTAGTAAAAGCAGTGTTGAATTATTACACCCATTGAAAACCCCAGAGAAATCACATCATAATCATGAAAACCCTATGGTAAAATACAGTGAAAACAGTAGAAACAGTATACAGTAAGTCATTAAGTAAGAGAGATGCATCCACCATGTGATTTTTCTCAAACACCCTCACAATGGTCAGGGTGTGTGAAAAACAGCAGGCTGAAAACTCCCTCCTGGGGGACAGGGGCAGTAGGGGTTGGGGATAGACCAATGGTGTGTAGGTATGACTAAGTATGAGGTATGACTTCCAATTTACTGAGGGCTTCATCCAAAGAAATGTCACTTGTTGTACTTGGGTTTTTTCTACCAAAATGATAATAAAGGGAGATAACATTTTTAGAAATATGAACAGAGTTAAAATTTTAAAAAAAATTAACACTGTAGATTAGTTGTTTTAAAGGAAAAATTATTTTAATTTTAAGATCAGTGCTTGTGTCTTGTGTTATCAATGAAGAAGACTTATAAGACTTATTTTTGCCAACACCAAAAAAAAACCTGGATCTGGGGTGCTATCTATGTAGAGATTGTATGTTCTCCCCACGTTTGTGTGGGTTTCCTCCAGGTGATCTGGTTTCCTCCCATAGTCCAAAGAAATACTGGTAGTTTTCTGACTTCTGGGAAAACTGGCCCTGTGAGTGTGTGCATGTTTATGTCTATGTGTCTGCCCTGCCATGACCTGGCATCCCATCCAGAGTGTACCCCATCATGTGCCCATTGCTTGCCAAGATAGGCTCTGGCTCCCCTGTGACCCTGAATTGGATGAAACAGTTAGCAACTGGATGCATGGGTGAAAATACTGATGCAGTTAGTAGAACAGGCACTTTACCAGTGCTGAAAACAAAATCAAGGGCTCTTCCACTGGACTCAAACACTGCTCAACAGTAATAAACATTATGGCTCGCTTCAGGTATCACTATTTGTCAGTTACCAAGTGCAAAGTCACCAGAAACGTACACAGAAATACTGCTGAAAACACTACTTGCTCCATATGTACAGTATATCTAGAAAAGGTTATAGCTGATGAGTCTAAAGGGGCAGGAAAAGTGACCACAGGAGATATTTTCTCATTAAAAACTTTTTATTTCTAACATCAATGTGGAACCAGGGAAAATAATAGCTCAGGTATTCTGTAACTGCTGTCCTTGAAAGAAATGTTTCGGCAGAGTTTTGTCTTAAGCTTCAGGAGACGTGACCTCTGCAGAGGCAAGGATGTACAACGCACATGTCCATGAACTCCTGTATTCCTGTACTAAACCAAAGGGTTTCCACAGCTTTGACAGCCCTATTAACAAGCCTACGCACTATACTATCATTTTACAGCTAAATAAAAAATATTGATGCAAACAACAAGAATTTCAAATGGTGTGTCAAGAAATAAGGTCCAATTTCCTTAGTGGATCCTGCAAGAGTTTCTGAGAGCCCACTTTGGATTAATTAAAAAAGTTAAATCAGGCTACATTCAGCTTTTTTTTCCACAGTGGTGTCCCCCTCTGTCACACCCACAGACTGACTCATAGCGCCTGTTGTCACAGAATGAGTCACGGTGGCTTCTGGTGCCTGGAACAGGCTCGTGCTTCCGCAGTTCGGGAGTGATTAGATCATAACAAGGAGGGGGGGAAAAAGCCCTTAACATTGAAGACACAGTAGAAAAAAGAAGAAAAAGGGATTCCCGAGGTTTTCTTAGACACTTCCCTGAGCATCTGACATCCTGCACGGTGAACCTGGAGCAAGTTGACATTACACAGAGATGAGTTTCTTTTTAAGCATCTGACAAGCAATTATATACACTTCCCCTCCTTACAGACATGAAATAAAAAATGTAATACTAGTGATACAGAGGGCACAGAGGGAAACAGATTTTTGAAAATATTAAGCATAAAATGTGGTAGCAGGCTGAAACCCAGGAGGCATCATAATGTGGAGGCAAAGGCATTAAAGAGCATCGGGTTAAACATATGATTTATATTAGCAGACTTAGAGCCAAACTTCCCAAAGAAGGGAAGACAATGACTTAAAAAGACACATGAACTTTAGGAGACACTGAAGGAGGAGTTTTTCTCTGTCTAATGCTGACTAAACATAAAAAAGGTACAGATTTTATAGTTCGAGTTGGAAGTTAACAGAGCTGAATGGCCGGATTGATACCTAACCACTACGCCATACTGCTGTTTTAATAACAGAATAATGTCAATTATTATGAAAAGATGAAAAGGTTACATGTAAGCTGTGCAGATATTTGACACCCTTTATCAGTGCACAAAAAAGTGAAGGGCGGGATTTTCTCAGTGCAAGAGTGGAGATATACTGATGTCAACAGCACAGTAACCACTAAAATGAACTGAACCAGACCATAGTTCAGTTCAGAACCATACATGAAACTGGAACCATACAGTTCTTCTAAAACCAGTTAAACTATGACTGCTAAAAGTAAATTAGTTCAAACTTTATGCAAAGCAACTTACTTTCAATATGATGTTTGAGTGAGGATCATTGTACAAGCTATCCCCCTTTAATGCAGAAAGTATAAACAAAATCACAATGTTTCTGGCCATTGATGATTGCTACACACACATACAGAAGGCTCAACTGCCAAAATGTTGTGCTTTGCCTGTACTTCATACTTTTCATTTTGGAATTAACCTCTACTTGTTACAATTTACAATAAAATTAAGTAGCAAAGTCTAAAAACATTGTACGTTAAAGGATACAGTATAAGAGGTATTAACTGATGAACAGATGCAAAGTCAAGGTTATTTATGTCTGGTTGATTTCTTTTTGTATACTAGAAAAGATAGCTTAACACTGTATACTTCACTCTGTATACTACCATAACCTCCTCAGGGCTCTTATTAATTTTAGAACGTCAAGAAACAAATATTTGCTTATAGTATGTGTGGAAAATGAGGAAAGTGAGCAATAAGAGCACTTTGGGATTATTGTTTTAAAGGTTCATACCATCTTTAGCATAAGAACAGAAACCCAAGGTACAGATTTTTTACTTTGAGGACGTTGTTGGCTCCATCAAATCAATCACTTGCTGTGCTATACTATAGGTCAGTGAATGGAAGATACAGTAACATGGTAAACGAACCTAATTATAAGCTGGTAACAACTTTAATAATTCTGCAGGGCACTCTTATGTGATACAAATGAATAATTTTATTTGAAAAGTCACACAGTCCATGAAAACCTTTTATGATTTCTCTTTATACTTTATACTGCTCTGTTAATTCTCTTGTATGTCTTTAGGGGTTAGACAAGGTTGCCATGACATATTTCTGAAAACATTCACAAAAAAAATATATCGTTGACTTAACCTTGAGAGGCAACACATACAGTAAAGCATAACCCCAGAAAACGGACACAAGTGAAATAGAACTGTCCTTAAAAATGGACTGCAAAATCGAAAACGGCAATCGAAGATGAGTAAAAATACAGTGGTGTGCTTCCCACTAGAAGAAAATTAAATCAAAACCACACTAACATTCTCCTCTCACTATTCTATTTCTTCACTCAACCTCTAGCCACCCAATAGCACTTCATTATAAATAACAAACTTCACATTACACAGTACAAGTATATATTCATCAGGACATTTTACACCCGTGCTATCCAGAACAGAGTCACTGGGGAGACAGAACCTATCCCAGCAAGTGAAAAGAAAAGCATCCTGGCAGGTGGCGAAATGTGTGCCTGCTGTCCTTTCTTCAGCTGAACAACTTTACTTTGACTTCAAATGTGCACATTGCCTCAGTACAAACCGGAAAGGCATCCTTTTCACTTCCTGGAATTTTAAAATTAAATCACTCAAGACCCAGATGCTGTCTTTCATTGCATTACTTCGCTTCCTGAAGAAAGCATTTGAGTTCATTTTGCAGGGCAAAGAATCACTTCAAAATATTTCCCTGGATGACCCACCTGATTTCAGGTAAAAACATCACCATGTTCTCTCTTAAAAAAAAAAGACTTGAATTCAACCAAAGTCCATTATTTCCTTCAATTTAAAATACTTTGCCCTGAAAGCCTCCGGGTGAATAGTGGATTGTAATACTTTATTACAGTATTACAGTAAAAAAGTTATTGCTCTTTAAATTTAAATTTAGCAGAGCTGCAGAACTAGAAGCTCTAAGGACTTGTGTACATCACTATAGACCAACTAATGTAGATATGTGGCAAACGTCATATATGGTATAAGCTGGGAGATTTCGGCCTTCGACCAATAAAGTATTAAACAGAAAGTGAAATGATGTGAAGTGGTTAAGGATTGTTTCTTAAACCTGTTTGTTAAAACATCATGCAGGGGAGATGACCTAATATTTTCAAATAAAATAATATGAACGGATGTGTTGGAACAACTGGGAAATTGTGACCATAATAAGGAGCTGTGTAATATTTATGTAATATGTAAATTTCTAAAGCTTGAAACTCGAATGCTATAGTTTTAGAAAAGACTACGATAAAAGGAGGCAAGGCTTAAAACTTGTGAACTGGGAACAGATAGATACGAAGTGAACAGAACAACTCTAAAGAACCAAAGTAATTTCTGAAAGACAGATATACAGTAACCTAGATATCTTAATGATAATATTAAGAATAAATCATAAGGAGAGCACTTGACAGACTGTGAAAGAGCCCAAGATTAAAATTTCAGGAGCATCTTAATAATTCCAGGAGCAGCTTAATAAAGAAATTAGAATTGTCAAGAGGGAAAAGAAAATTGCAATAATGACAAAAAACATTTTTTTCAGCATCACAACGATAAAAGCACTGTAAAGTTAATGTCAACGATTTACAGCATAACAGGAGTTTCACAGTAGAAAATTATAAAGATAAAGTGAACATTACAGAAAATGAATACAAAAGGTTTTTCAGTGGATGATATCTATAACGTTCCATGTTTAGTGAATTTATCAATATCAATATTGATATTCATTTTTGGGTAAATTAATCACAAATGACTCAAAGTTTCTAAAGGGAACAGGGCGACTTAAAAACCTAATAAAAAACTCTGATAACTCTGATCCCTGAAATGAGGGATGTTCAAAGACCACTTAATCAACAGGACAGTATAGACCTGTCAGTCATATAATTAGGAAATAACAAGTAAAGCTAAATTTGGAAACAACTTAAAAACAATAGTGTTTAAACAGACCACCACCAGAATATAAAAAGGGAAGACTTTCATAATGTCCCTCACAACGGGCTGATGCATAACTTAAGCCATAAGAATTCAAAATAATGTATGCATGTAGACTGGGAACTAAACAAATAAATAGGTACACAACCTAGAATATATACTGCTATACGGTGTATTTACTGTAGATTTTCAGCAGACTTCAGCAATTCTTCAAAAGACTTTGAACAGCCCATACTATAATCATACTACCACATCCCTCCTATAATCTGAATTTTGTTACACAACAACTAATGCTGCTAGCCACTGCACAACAGAACCAGTATAGACATTGTAACAGAAGATCCCCCGTTTACACATTTCGATTTTCCATTACATGATCCTGCTCTCCTGGTGGAGAACCAGTGAGCTACAGTATGATTACAGAGGTTAAAATCATAAACGCATTCAATGACAGCCATCTGCAAGAGTTAATATGTTATGTCTGTTGATGTGTTCTCCACATGCAGAAATTAGTGCTCCTTCAGCGTAATAAAGTACAGATTCTTCTTCCTTTCATGTTGGTTGTCAGGGATGGTTGTCAGGGAAAGTGTAATTTCTAATTTCTTCTGATTACCTTTTCATTAACTGGGCTATTATTTTTTAAGGTTACAGGCATTTCATAATGACAAGGGGAATCTGTACACAAATTCCAAATTGTTAATGTTACGGGGGTGATCCCATGATTAATTTTTTATGTTGTGTTTTGTGTTTCCTGTTTCATTGGAAAATAAATTGACCTCTGATTAGTCATTGGTGTCCTCTTGCCCCCGAAAATGTCTTAGGAAAAACTAGATTTTGAATAACTGAGGGGCTGCAGAGTGGTGTAGTGCATTGATGCTTTATAGTGCTGAGGCCCTGGGTTCAATTCTGGACCAGGGACTCTATCTCTGTGGAGTTCGTATGTTTTCCCCATGTTCATGTGGGTTTCCTCCAGGTGCTCTGGTTTCCTCTCACAATCCAAAAAGATACAGTTAGGTTAATTGTCTCTGGAGAAAATTGGGCATATATGTGAGTGTGTATATCTGTGTTTGTGTCTGTGTATCTGCTCTGCAATGGACTGGTGTCCTTGTCCAGGATGTGTCCTGCCTTGCACTTGTTGCCTTCTGGGATAGCTCCGGCTCCCCCTGAATTGGAAGAAGCAGCTAGAAAATGGATGGATGGATGAATGGTGTAGATCTGAGCTGCAAACCTGTCACTGATCTTAAGACCTTATAAAATGATGGGAAACTGATAAACAAATGGGAGCTGTACACTGTAAAGAAAGGAGTTTCCCCCTTCAACAGTTTTAATTTTCTTAAACATTCTTAAAACACCTTGAAAGCGGGCGTTTCAAAATAAACACATCTCCACATTAAACAGCAAACAGTGCTGCTGGATTTCATTTCACTGCACTCTCTTTTCCATCAGGATGATGTTTTAACTCCCACAAAGTGTTCAGCATGATTACTCGACTGCATCTCTTGTTACCATGGGGAGTACGTGACAAAAAGCCAGGAAAACCGAGCGCTTCAAAAAAAACGATCTCCGTGATTAACGGTGTCAGTTGAGGACATGAGCCTTTTTAATTGATCAGTCTGTTCCTTGTAAAGTGATGCCCTTGAAAAGACTAGATCTTATCAACCATGCTTTTCTGTTGCTTGCGATTTCACCCCAGGCTCTCTTCCCTGTCTGCTACTTACCTTCCCTTACAAAGAAGCATAGCAGACAAATTTCATTTCAGATAGATTACATGGGGATAAGACAGCTTCACTGCTGTCTTCCTGCCATAAACAGATTTTGTATGTTTTCACAGTATGCTGTGGTATAAAATATTAAAACCTTCATTCTAACCGACAGCATCAGAGAGCAGACTGAACATATTCCAGTCTTTTTAAAGGTTATAACCATAGAATCAAGGCTATTACAAATTAAAATGAGCTTTATTTGCAAATGAATTACAATAACACTTAGAGCAGCCACCAAGGCCACTATACCTATGGGGTATTCCTTGCCCCTTCCATTCTACACATTATGATCCTTAACAGCCCGTCTATCACAGTCTGTAACAGTATACTGCTCCAGGGTAAGATCGATATCAAAGAAATTTAAGAAAAGTAAAATACCACCTAGAATCTAAAAAAAAAGCTAGCCCAGAGTTTTTTAAAAGTTCAGAATTCTTATTAAAGAGTGATAAGCCAGGTATTTTATTCCAATGCGAGCACTATTTCCAGCATTTCCACTACAGCCTGCTAAGCTGGCCTGCTTCAATAGTATGAAAGCTGTAAGAGTTCTGCAAAATCAGTGTAAAAACATCTGTTAACTAGATAAACATTGATTAAGCTTCCAGGAAACAGACCCTGAGCATCTGTTAAATTCAATTTAACAGCACTGACAGGAAACATTGTCCAAGGCCCTTGCTGCTCTTTGAATGAACCCAATCCAACAAGAGTGCAGCGCTGACCTCTTGCTGGCTAGAGGGTTTTTCAGAAGCTTGTAGAAGCACAGTTTTGCTGCCAGGAAATTGCCAAGCAATATTAATCCGTTTTCACTAACCTAGGCAAGAAAGTGAGAAGGATGCCGGCCTCCCAGTGGCGTCAAACAGTTAAAGGTGTTTGCCCCATCAAAATATAGCATTCTGGTCTTGGGTTCATGTTACTAGCAGACTGTGACTGGGATTCCCCAAGCAGTGATGCGCAACTTGCTGAGAGCTGCCAAAGGCATGCTGACTGATCACTCAGTCGGCGCTCTCTCGGTTCTCAGTGACATGGTTACCCCTGCAGCCTCCCACTTGCAGGTATGCGGCGTTTCTGGTGCGAGACATGCCTGTCCTCCTATTGGCGCTCAACCTCTGGTATGGGACTGTGATGCCTGTGACGTTTTTGTTTCAAACCTCTCCTCACCTCTCTCAAGCTCGAACCACTTGATTAGCCTCCCTGCTGACTGCCTTGCTGACTGCCCTATCTTTCTCACACCCGTAGAAGGCTCCACAGCTGAAACGTTGCGTTTTCTTTCTTCTCTTTTCAGCACGGAATAAACCTTTTCACTTGTTCCTTTGCAGCCTACGCATGCTGATGCAGCTACTCACCTGAACTACTTCATGTTAAAAGACATGATGTGGGATATGGGCAGGTGGGAGGAGTTGGCCTATACTTGTTAGGCAGGGTGTCTTTAGCTGTGATTTACAATCTGAGATAAATTACAGTGAAGCTATGTGAAACAGCTTACTGTTACAAGCTCTGGGCCATTACTTATGAATGACAAACTGATTATTCACTTTAAGACCATTCACTATAATAATATAAGCATAACTGTGTATATTTGTGCTTAAAGCTTTGTTTCACAGTAGTTATTTTAAATTAATATAGTTTCTTGTTATTTTCACTTACAAAATAAAAACTGAAGAATACATTAATGCAGATCAGTCTTTTTAAGTAGCATAGGAATACTACAGTATGTGCCATATGTATTCTCTCTCTGTTTTTAATTCTTTCTTGTCTCAAATGAATTGGAAAGAGCGTTGTTTTAGTCGTTGACTGTAGTTGTGTGCAATAACGCTGAAATGAGCAGTGTAAAGAAAGGGATGCATTTAGTTTTTGTATAAATATGCATTATGTCATTTTGGTAACATACTGTGACACCAAAGAACTATGCACACAAAAAACGTTCTAAAAATGAAGCCTAGATTCAGTTATTGGTAAATGTCTGTAGTGCACTTTAAAAATCCCTCAACACATTTTGAAGCAGTTCAAATTCATACAGGATCCAACAGAATAAACCAGTCAGATAGCAGATTACACATCTAACAGGCAATATTTAACATGAAAACAATGCAATGTTGTTTTAATGACAGCAAAATAATGTTCTATAGTCTACAATTTTAAAATTAACCTTACAGGAGGCACCGTGACATTTTTCAAGGGTTTCTCCTCATACTTTGCCATTCATTACATTCTAATAGCATATTTCCTAGATACCAGCAGAAAAACTGGCACTGCAGAAACCCAAGCGTGAAGTCACACTACAGAGTAAAAGGAAATGCTGGAGAAGATCTGTTTTTAATGTGTCCCCTAAGAGACATTTTCTTACTCTAAAGCGCT
The DNA here is from genome assembly GCF_059453375.1 of Lepisosteus platostomus. Classification (NCBI taxonomy): domain Eukaryota; kingdom Metazoa; phylum Chordata; class Actinopteri; order Semionotiformes; family Lepisosteidae; genus Lepisosteus; species Lepisosteus platostomus. Next base: position 44,577,291 of record NC_142618.1, read on the forward strand.
GAACTGTTTTCTTTTAGATGGCATCAATATTTAAAGGCTAGTGGGTTTCTGAGCAATTGAATAAGTGTGTGTGTATGTGGGGAGGTATTGTGAACTGCTGCAGAGGAAAACACATTCTCGGAGACTGCACAGGTCTAAAAAAAGTGGGTCAGTTTGCAAAAAAGGAGTTTACGGTCCAATGTTTTGTTCATACAAACGTTATTTTAATTTTAGTCCTAAGATGAAACAGGAAGTAGAAACTCAAGCAAAGGTGTTTATGGTGAACCATCACCGAATCTAGACAATGTGAAGAAATAACCATCCATCCATTTATCCATTTTCTAACCGCTTATTCTAATTCAGGGTCATAGAGTACCTGATACCTATCCCAGAAAGAAAAGGGAGCGAGGCAGGGTACACTCTGGAGGGGATGCCAGTCCATCACAGGGCACACAAACACGCACACACTCACACCTAGGGCCAATTTTCCCAGCAGCCAATTAACCTACCAGTACATTTTTGGACTGTGGAGGAATCCCACATGAAAACCACCAATGCTAACCACTGGACCACCATGCCACCCTGAAGAATTAACAAATAATAAAATAAGAAGAATAAAAAAATGGAAATCCTAAGATACAGTATATAACTAATCTGAAAATCATATGGTGACCTAAAAACGGCGCTTTTGTTTACTGTCAGCACTTTATAAAAAGGATCACTTGGGTTATAGAGTTTTCAAAGAAGGGTAAGTACATTACTGTTACATCCTGCAATAAAAGTAATCCCATACACAGTACACAGATCAGTTAAGGGCACAGAATATTACATTATGGCTTGGGAGTTACCCTCACATGTGTAGTTCTCAGCAAAATTACATTATTCACTAAGTTTTGTCTTGATACAGTAGCTCTGTGTCCTTGTTCTTGAGTCAGTAAACATTGCCAAGGGTACTGTATAAAAGATTGGTACTAATTATTAACTCATGCTTAACTAATCCTCTACTAAATCATTAAGTTAGCTCTCTTAGAATAAATATATAACAGTGACCCGAAGCATTCCCAGTGAGGTCATTAAGTTAGCCTTCATGGGGCTGGGTTATAGGCGAAAAGGTAGGATAAAAAATGCAAAATATTAAACACAAAAAGAAGGGAGAGGGAAATCATAAACATCATGAAGATCTCTATAAGGAAGAGGAGAAGACTGGATCATTAGAGTATATAAAGCATAATAAGTTATGAGAGCATAACTCATAACACAAGTCTTCAGTCCAGGTAATCCGAACACAGAGAACTATACTTTTCACAAAAGGGGTTTGCCTTCTTACTTATTGGTGGAAATTGCAATTTAAGAAATAGTGGAATCTGTAGGCTAAGAAACAAATTTTCTTGATCAGTGATGTTGATCAGAAATTGTTTTTCATTCATTTGTTAGCATCTGTTTTATAGAATCAGTACTGGGTAAGACACTTTTATTTAACAGGATGAGGATTATCTCTTGGCCTGGTAGAATTCTGTATTTTGTAGGTCTATTGAAGGCAGGGCTTTGGTACACACAGAACTGAAAATGTAAATGTGTTATGGTAATGAAAAGTAATAGATTGCATGTAACAGACTATAATAAATATTTACCTCTGTTTCTAAGCTTGCTGTCTGGTCATAACTCCAAACTGAGCCAGAAAATAAATATTTTTTTTTTGCAGTATTAGAATTTAATTAAAAGTTAGGGGGTGAAATTATCAGTACCCTTTAAAATTTGCTTGCATCGCAAGCTGGTCTCAAATATCAGGACATAATATTTATATTAATTTAACCACCCCTTTTTTAAGAATATATTTTCACTTTGTGTGAGCCTGAATAATTTCTGAAACTGTCAAATAATACCTTCATATGTAGATGTACAGCATTATATGGAACTGTTTGTCCCCTTTGTTTGAGCTGTAACACAATAAAATAAGTGCTAATTATTTTACAAGTTTGGAAGAAATATTTTAAGCCTCTCCCTGCATTTTGTGGAGGAGTGCAAAAAAATCCAGGAAGAACAATGCCATTATTTTCACTTGTATGAAAGTAATTAAGAATGAATGCATCTCTCATTAATAACCCCGTGAATGTCACAGGTACGCTACCCTTATGGGATAGCAAATCAAAGAAACCTTGGCTGACTGTCGAATGCCAGTCATGCTCAGATACTGACCAAGAACCCAGATTTAAATCCATAAACGCTGGCCTACTAGGCCCAAGCCGAAGCATCTTAACTCTCTCTTAGGTCTTCCAACAACATTGTTAAGATCTACGAATTCCAAAGTGAGGGATTCATCCTGTTCTTGGGGCTATAAGATGAACCTCCTGGTACCGTTTACCTAGCATTTTACTGATACTGCTCTGCTTTTCCCCCTGATTTCTGGGAAAATAGGCCACGGCCATAAACATGGCCAGATATCGGATAAATTAAAGAGCTAACTTTTCTCTGGTAAAACCACAATGTTAAATGAAAATCTCAAATGGCACAGCAGTTGCTCATTATTACTGATCTCTGTGGCTGCTCAAGTTAGACAGCGGACGGAAGTAAAGAAGCTCCAGTGCTCCTGAAATACTCCATTTTACAGCCTCTTTGATACTTAGCTGCCACAAATAAAATCATAGGAATGCGTCAGCTACAGTACGCTACAGACTAAAATCAAGATTCTGTGTCAATCACAGTTTTCAACACGTGAGTATTACACTCATAAGTAGGCTCCAATTTTGGTGCATAGCTCAAGCATTTAAGAGATTCCCCAAAAATCCAATAAAAGTATTAGTATTGGGGGAAAAAAGCTCTCTTTTATTTCCTTCAAGGTCTGCTGCACAACTGTCAGGAACTATTTTTCTCCATCACTTTTTTGCTTAGCTAATTTGTTGTGAATGAGCGGTGAAGTGTGAGAAGTATGTCAATGCATGAAGGAAAAGATGCTGGAGCTACGCACAGTGAAGAGCAAAGCCAGCTACCAGGGAGAGACATACTGTAGGGAGAGATACCCAAAGGGAATATTTCATGAAGCTTGTGAAATAATGCTTTCTACAGTATAAAATGCTCATATGAAGAACAGCAAGCTGTGACATAAACATGAGACAAAAGGCCTTAAAATTATCTGTGGATGAGAAAATGAAAGTCTAAAAACAGCATTCAAAGGGACTAAAGAACAGATGCATTGTAGGAGAGATATTTACTAACTTAAGAGGATTTCTGCACTACTAACAATCCACTACATACCCTAACCCAGTGGTTCTCACAACATCTTCTCTAAAAAGAAAATAATAATGCATATTCAGAGCTTGCTGGTGACTACATTAAAATATATTCTTAGTTGTAGTGGAAAACAATACTGTATGCAGTAAAGTTACAATTACATAGCTTGAGTGTTCACATACTGTAAGTAAAAAAAAAATAGAGCACAATTTATCTCTGTAAATGTTTAGTATCTTATATTTTCTATTTTTTTTGTCAGAACAGTTTGGCTCTGCAGAACTTGCCTTATTAGTAATGGTCTTACCCTTTCAGTATCAGATAACTAATTTTGTTGCTTTCACCTAAAAGCAGCTCAACTTTATCAGTAGCCTCATGGTCCTCATCCACTTCATTAAGAGAATCTCTTGAGTGCTCTGTATTTTTCTCTCTCAGCTTTTGCTTTATATAAAAGCTTTGCTTTAAAAGTACAGTGGATTATACAGTATGTGAGAACCACATTGCATGAGAAATAGTTATTGCCATTCTTATTTAAAAATCTGATTTTCTTCCATTCATGTTCTGTTTTTTTAGGAGCAGACCGACCCAATGCTATTTCTCCTGTCACGCTACTAGGCATACAGTATTTAAAAAAAAAAAACTTTTGAAAGTCTATTTTAGAATTTAAATATCCATTTTAGTTTTGTTGATAAAATCCATTCCCTAACACATGCTTTAGGGAAATACTGTATGCCTGTTTCACCTGATGTAACATGATATGTACTGTATAATAGAGCAAAATCAAATTTAATCAAAAAGGTACCTGTGGTGTCCTAGACTTTTGCTTTTCAACCTGATATCGGTCACTAGAGCAATGCTGACCAGTCCCTGCAGCAATCTTAAGAAACATTATCAATTAGAACGTATTGCTGTGAACAGCTTTGTAGCTTAAGTGCTCCTCAAAGAAGAAGGGAGGTGGTACAGTACCTGGTAAAAAAAATAGGTTGAAAAACACTGTCCTATTCAATCCTGCTCGCTTAAAAAAGGTCATCTTCAAAAACCTCCAACTGGTATGATTAGTTATAGTAGATAAGGTACTGTATGGAAAACTCTATTATATGATTATGGTCATTTACACTCTACAATTAATCATATCAACAGTAAAAAATATATTAAATGTAAATTGGTATAATGTGGTAAATTAAATGTGGTTTTCATTTTTTGTATTAATGTGGGAAAAAAACACATTATACCCATCTTACTTTTACTAAAAATACCCATGCCAAAGTCATACAACTACTCAAGAGCTACAGTGCCACCAAGAAAATAAAAAGCAGGTCTGTGCCATATGCATACAAAATTAAGGAACGTAACTGATAAATTGAGTTTAATATTCCTCATCAGGATCACATCCTTTTTGGTGGATCCAGTATTTCAAGTGTGCTTCAAAATATTTTTTCATTATAACATGCAACAAATGAACATTTCTGCAGATAATTCCACCGCTATAAGGTCTGTTGGACATCTTAAGCTTTTTATCCCCTTTATCCCACACAAGCCTAACTGGGATTTAAGTGTGATGATCCAGACAGACCAAGTAATTACATTTTACCTATTTTTGTTCCACATATTATTTTTTTTATTGATTTTGTACCTTTGTGACAGTTTGCAGCGTGATTAAGATGAACTCTGATACTGGTTTATTTTTTATTCATGGAGCTTCCAACACCTTGTGGATGGTTTCTTGCTGCTGTTTTGGACTGATGATGCTTTAAACCCATTCTTGAATCTCATTTCCCACCTTTCAGCAGGTGCCTCAATTTGACCTTTAAAATTCAGAGTTGATTTTAGCAAATCAAGGGGTTGGAGGGTGGGGTGGTCTACAGGTTAATACAATGGATACAGTGGTGTACACATAAGATACAGTACCTGGGCTCACCAAATCACCCAATAAATCAAATTAATAGACTGAAATAATAACTTTATTCTCTTAGGAAGGAAGTTTCATTGTAGTTGATCTATCATACTGAATTGCTTGATATAATTTACTTTTCCTTTGTAGATCTTTGGTAAAGTTTTACTTTTAACTAACTTTTATTCACTGGTTGCTCAGTGAATAATGATGAAAGTGCTGGCTAAGGACTTGTGGAAAATAATACTGTCTCAGCTCTCTGTACCTTGTAAGTGAAGGAAATATCACATTTAGTAGAGATACATTTGCTTGGAAACTAAAAAAAATCCATTCCAGTTGATTGTGAGTACAACTGTCTGACTCACTATTTTTGTATATGATCTCCCCTGTACGTGACATCTTTGACAGCTGTTAAAGTGGTATTGAGCCGTGGAGCTGAGTAATGTGTGAGCTGTCTCTCCCCCAGACACGACTCTGACAGCTTGATCTGAATCACTTTCTCCTCATTATCAATTCCTTGATTAGCCGATTACGGGGACAGAGTTGTCTATCTGGGGAGGGTTATTGGGATGATGACAACTTGGCCAGCTGCAATTTTATTTGAAACATTTCTAAAACATTAAAAAATATATATTTTACTGTGTAGTTTTCCACGGAGTTAGAAACAGAACCAGTGATGGGCAGGATCCTTTTTTTTTAATAGGATGTGGATATTCCTGGCCTGTTGAAGAATTATAAAAGCTCATGTTCCAGTTTATGAGTAATGGTCTTTACAGACCACAGCTGTTCAGTTTACCACAGAGCATGGCAGGGAGACAGGCTTAATATTGACAGGAGCCAAAGTATCAAGTGGATATATTACTGAACATCTGCACTAACTTCCAAAGTACTATAAACAGAAAAGCAAGAAGGTATGGAAATGGCCGAATTAGCAAGCCTAACATGTTTGATCACTAATTATGATCGAGAATAGCCAAGTGATGAGAAAGATCAAAATCAAAATTATGCAGACAAAAGAAAAAAGAGCTGTAACGACTAACTTCCATTTGTAACTTTTGTTGAGTTGGATAACGTACAAACTGGGTAAGGTCAAAACATTCCAAAAATGCTGGAAATTCCACTGCTAGACTGGGATGGTGAGTGTCAATGTGAATATTAAAATCAGCCAGGATTCGATTGTTAAAATGTACAACACTGCAAGGATAACAAATCAGCAAATTTACCAAATCATCCCATTTAATCAAATTAATAGACTGGAATAATAACCGTAGGCTCAGGAGCAGAGAATTTAAAAACCTAACATGAAAATGATGAATGCTTAGCTGTAGTAATGGGACTTAGACAAAAATGATACTGAATAACATTTTTCTATCATTGGTAAAGGTATTAAGCAATAATTCCTTATTACTTATTGGGTGAATACTAAACAGACCAGTTTTAACAGAACCAGGAGAGGTGGACAGGATGGAATGGCATGGAAAATGTTCAGGTCTGGCAAGGCATCACAGATTGAATTTCGATTCCAAATCATTTAATAGTAGGAGCAAGCCACTGATAATAACATAACTCAAAGAGAACAACATTGATATATACAGTAAGTCTGCACTAAAGCCCAAACTCTCAGTAATTTGCTAAGAGCTATACTTACCAGAATACCATATAAGCACCATGTTAATATTCAGGTAAAAACAGTAAAAATCCAGAACATAAAGTACCTTTTTAAAACCTACTTTAATTTGTTTTTTGTTCGGTGAAGGCCTTCCTTGATGTTGTAAATGAAACAGCTTTATTTACTATGAGATGATCACATACAGTAGGTTTACGTGTGATGTCCTGTTTTAGGCTGAGATTTATTTTAATAAATGCAGCCTTACTAAGTGTACGATATGATTTTAACAAAACGTCCCATGATTTAAATTCTATGTTTTTAACTGGATGTCCTGGACCTAGAGGATGTCTAGGAGATGTACAGTAAATGACATATCAGCATAAAAACCTATAAATAGCTTCTTCATATCCAGCTTTTCTCGTTTTGGATTTATAGTTTTTATTCCCGCAACCTGCATGCAATATTCTGCACTTGTCTACGTTAAACGTCAACTGTCACGAGTTTGCTCAGTTTTGAATTTGAGCAAATTGTTTTTGAATTTTTATTTTCTACTTCTGCAATTGCTCCTAATTTGGCTACTTTGACTACACTATAAAGTACCAGAATCTAGATTACTGATTTCAATTAAGAAGTGGAGCGGTCCTAGCACAGATCTCTGTGGTACAGTATGTTTATTTCGCCTTGCCCCTCACCTTACTGCACCTAACTCTGCTCTTTTGCCCCATTTTTGTACGAATGAGGTAACTGCTCTATGATTCTGATTTGCATGCTCAATTTCTCATATCCTGCTCAAGCTATTCTCACAATCAGCAACACAGACGGGTCTGATGAAAGAATAGTCTGCACAGCCCTTTCAAAGCTTTCAGCCAGCTACCCCTCACATCCCCATCTCTACCTCCCTTTCTGCCTCTGTTAGTTTCTCTGAATTTCATTATATCTCTCAAGAACTCAGAAGACAGCTAAATTACACTCTGAAATGAAACCTGTGCCTAACTGCCTTCAAGAGAGTCTCATTTCTTTTATTTAATTATTTTGTTTATTTATATATTTTTACATGAAGCAGATAGTAATTTATATTAGCACATCTCTCGCTCGGAAGTCATCAATAATTCTCACACACTTGACTCAGAAACTGCCTAGGCTGCTATAATGTTATAGGGATTAATTGCCTCAAACCATTAGACTAGAATAAATGGCTGGCCTACACGCATTGATTATAGTGCTAGTCAATCGCCCCTTAAAGGGTTCCAGAGAGTATTTCTCAGCTGTAAAGCACTTTTATAATTTCTTTTGGATGCCACTTACCAATTCATATTCACAATCCATTTTTTATCGGTGTAACAAGTTGAAAACGCACTACAACGGAAGAAAAGCGATGAGCCACCTGTGTCAGAGTACTCTCTCTTCTCCATCACATTGCTACCTGAAAGACTGAGGCATTTCTGTTTGTGTATGCTTGACTCTCAAGAAGGTGACTTAAGAATGACTTCAAACTAGAGGGGAAACAGAAACGATGGACAGCTAAATAAAATGCAGGAGAGGAACTAATTAACCTTTCCATATACAGGACCGTCACTCCTTCCACTGATAGAAAAGAAAGAACTACAGGCAGTCTAGATACAGATATATGTATGTTTTGACAGTCACGACCACCATTATATTTCCAGTTGCTACCACATTAGTAATCAACGCAAAAGTCATCCCTTCACAATGAACGTGCAATAGCAAGTTAGCATTTCACCATCCACCCATCCATTTTCTAACCCTTTTATCCAGTACAGGGTTGTGGAGGAGCCAGAGACAGTCCTGGCAAGCACCAGGCATAAGGCAGGATACACCCTGGATGGAACACCAGCCCATCGCAGAGCACACAGGCACAAACATATAGTGTACACGCACACACTAACACCAGGGCCGACCTTCCCATAAACCAATTAACTACCAGTATGTCTTTGGACTTAGGAAGGAAACTGAGGCAACCAAAAGAAATCCATATGAAATTGGGGAGAAAATAGAAGCTCCACAGGAACTGAACCCAGGGCCCCTGTGCTGCGAGGCAGTAATGCTAACTACTGCGCCACTGTGCCACCCTTCCACCATACATTCAGCTGCATTTATTCTCTCCCAGTGAATTGTTAAACAGGTTTTCTGCATTAACAGTTTGAGTCTCATATTTTAGCAGCTGTAAAGTTTTACTTATTTAGCTGTATTGATACAACAGATCGGAGGCACAGTCATAGAAAAGTAATGCTGGAGAGTTGGAAAGCCCATCTTTTCAGGAGACAATTTGGAACCACTGGACTCTACTTCAATGCCACGTGTGTCCTTCTATGCCTTGATCGGGACAGTTTTTGGATATGTTATGACATGTTTAAGGGCAAATAAATATATATAAATGATGAATAGGCTGGATTTAAAACCAGATGAAAAAATTAAGTCTGTTGGTTCTTGGCATTATTTGGCTCTTGCTACACTTTACTTTTAAGGTTAACTTTTAGTTATATAACTTTATATAAAATACCCATTAAAATACAGGCCAGACAAGTGGCAACATTATTTTTTGAGTCCAGGTTTACAGAGATAAATGATTCAACACAATTAAACAATGGTGTCAACCTACTGTATCCTTACTGACTCGAATCACAACTGACAGGGGCCAGAAAGGAATGTCCATTATAGCTACAAGAAATGACTGCAGCATTGCAGTTAGTGTCTTAGTTTTTCATTTTCTAGGAGAATTTAATAAAACTGGTTTAAAGAGTTTATGTTCAAGAAACATTTGTTGGGAGAGTTCATGCTTTGATTTTCACGTTCCACAGTTTCATGTATATTAAGGTTCCAGTTTTCGACGACTACAGAGCACTGGAGAGGGACAAACACAGGAGATAGCTCTGCCCCATATCAATCATCTCTTGACATTTGCTGATCAAACATGAGCGTATACTTCAGCACCAGAGCATTTCAGTTGAGCATTAAAAACAAATAAGTCATCAATTTCCCTAAGTCCCCAAACAATCCAAGCAGTTCTACACACTTAAAATTTTATTCAGTTTTTTAACAACCGTGGGGACATTCTTCCCTAAAACATCCTGTCAAAGATAACCCAGTGGGAATTCAGAGAGGGTGTACACACAGAAGTCAACGGATAGTTTTGGTATTTCTCATTAACCCCTAACATATGCATTTGAGCAAAAATAAATATATGAAAATGCCTATCTAGTTCACTGATCTGTTAATATTATGTAGGCACAATCACCAGTGTTTTCTAGTATTGAACCTATGCTATTTATTTAGCCCTGAGCCAAGCTCAAACTGAAATTTGCAGTCCTTCACTGAGGCTGTGGATTGGGCAACCGTTTAAGATATACTGTTTTTTTCCCAGAATGGCTTTCTTGAAGGCGGACAAGTCTTAGATGGATTATATATGTCCTTGTGTAGTGGCAGGTGAGGAGCATTTTGGACCCTTGTGAGCAGTTCCTGGGTTGTAATGAGTCCTCGAATGTGCAGAGAAGTGATCTTTTGTAGGAGTGGGGGACAGGGAAATGGGGTGGGGTGTAGGGTTCCAGTGGTGATGTGCATGGGGGCTGTCAGCTGGGTGTCTGCTCTGTGAACATGTGTTGATCTTGACCAGAGAGGGGAACAGCATTCTGCTGCTGAGAAAGACAGTGCTGATGTCTGGAGGGTTGTGCCAGCGCTCCACGCTGTACCAGCAAGTTTAAATATCGGATTCTTCCTTGTTTTGACCTTGGCTGTTGTTGTCTCTATGTGCTTAATTGCATATATGCAGATACATCATTTATCTATACAACTGTTAAAAAAACTAATCAATTCTAGTTTTCATGCCTTCGATTCCACTACCTCCTTTGCATGGAGCACTAATAATCCTTCTGAGATGTAAAAATGTTTCAGATGTTCAGATATGAATGAAAAGACAGCTTGTCACTGCTCGCAATGTCATACAGCAAGCCATTAAGTCAAGACTGCCTCTATCAGAAAACGTGGTGAAAAAACAGTCTGCAGTAATGAGTACTCTAAAATGGGTTGCTTATCCTCAAAGACTATGCATTATGTAGAACAACATAAAGCACCACATTGCTGCAGAAATGCCCTTTTTATGCAACTCGATATTTGGAAAGATTGACACTTGATTTTTGTCAGTGTGCTCCATCTAAAATTTATGAAGTCATGCTGTGCAAAACTTAACTGCAATATATTTATTCAGTATATATTGCTAATCCTTTAAGTGGTGGCATGTTGACAGAATATTATTTCTTATAATTCTTTCTTAATTACGGTCAATGAAAAACAGCTTTGTATTTAGCAGCCAATTCAGAAGTCTTCAGAAAAACCTTTTACAATATTTCTCTCTAACACCTACGAATAGCCAATCATCAGATATTAGTTTAGATAGGAGACTAGCTGACCAGGCAAATACTGACTTTCTGTACCTCGAGCCAAGATATAAGCCAGCATATGCTCTTAGGAACAAGTAAAGGTTTATTTCGTGCTGAAAAGAGAGGAAAAGAAACACAATGTTTTGTCTTTGAAGCCTTCTTTGGGTGAACACAGCCGAAACGGCTACACAACCAAAACTTTGTGTTTCTTTTCTTCTCTTTTCAGCATGGAATAAACCTTTACTTGTTCTTTTATAGCCCATGCATCCTGACGCGGCTACCTGCTTGAATTCCTTCAGCATATGCACCTAGACTGACATATTCCATAATTGTTGTCCACCTTAATAGAAGCATCAATAATGATATGCATTTACCAATTTGATCTTTAATAGGACACTCACATTGTTGTTAAAAGTATTCTAACACGTATAAGGTTGGTACCACTGGAATGGCAAAGGTTTCATTTTTGAATCCGTCATGAAGGGTTTTGAAGATTGGATGATTAATTTTGTTATAATGGCCACTGAGGCCTTGAGATCTGAATCTCTTTTGTGGCAAACTTCATTCCTGTGAAAACATTTTTGTAAGTTTACCTTTATATGCTATATTCTTATGTACAGGAATACCCTGGGTACCACCAAAATCAAACTATCAAATGGATTGCATTTAACATCATGAAGTGTTGGATGCAAAAATGCACAAACAGAAACATTCAAGTCATTGAAGTCAATGGTGTGCATACTCCCACATTTGTTTATAGTATATGTATTTATCAGTTACTGCTAATAATTTCTATGCAATAGAAAAAACATATGCCTTTCTTGAAGACACTGTTAGTTAACTGTTAATAACAAAGTTATTTTTTTTTCCAAAAACTGAAACTGGAAAACAATTTCAAATATTTTAAGACAAAAATCTAGGAAGTGATAATGAAAGTTTAATGAAAAGATTTATCACATAAATACAGTTTTTATAAAGCAGCTGAGAGTTTCAGAAGGCTACCAAAAGCTTTGTAATTTTGCTACGACTTTGAAAGCACTCCCGTAAAATGAACAGGATTCAAAATAACTCTGAGACTTAAATATCTGACTGTTCTTTGCTGAAAGGAACTGATAAACCAGCCCTTCAAGAATCTAAATGAAGATGTATCCTAAGAAAATCACGAACTGAAAGCAAAGCAAAGATCATTTTAATACAATAAGAATAATATTTCAATGTAATAACTGAGTTATACAAAATAGTTAAAATTAACTGAAACAGAGCTAGTTGTTTTACCTGGCATAACCTTCTTCAGTGGATCTAAAATAAGAATTAAGATGATTCCAAACAGTTCTCATTTTGCCTTTGAAAATGCTACACTTCTTGCAAGCTGTCAGATTGGGGGGTTGACTGTATTTCTACCCTCACCAACACTTAATCTCATTCTCCTGGCATCTGTGCAATGAATGACAATTGACAGAAGCTCGGGCTGACTCTCCGCATGTTAATTAAGCTCCCAGGGATGCCGCACCTCTGCAGTGATCTAGAGCTGCGCAACTTCAAGTTCACCTCCTGCGAAACCTGGGTTTTCTGGGTCAGCCTGCTGATGCTGATGTTTGGCTTTGAGGCATACCACCAACTGATCAGCTTGTATTCTGTCATTCTAAATGACACTGCGCAATGCTTTATTTTGTCTTAAACAAATAAAACATTATAACTGCATATACAGAATTCTCACACAGAGACATACCTATTATTTTCAAGGAAACATAAAATAACTAAATATAAACGGTTACCTGTAACATCAACTACCTATCGCTTAAAGTGCAGAAAGCAGAGGACCAACACACTCCTATTAAGACATGGCTCACACAGAGGAATATGTATTATTTTCAAGGAAAAGTAAATAACTGAATATAAACGGTTACCTGTAACAGCAATAACCTATCATTGAAATTCTGAAATTCACAAATTGTAGTTGTTAAAGACTAGGTATATTGTTAAGGGAAGTGTGTAGGGTCAGTAAGCTAAGACACTGATAATGTGGTACTGTTTTTCTGTTATTCCCATTTAGTAATATTACTTCCTTTGCTATGATAAGGGATAGCAGTATTTTTTACTAGGTGGAAGGAAACATTCAGGAAACAAGTTGGAATGATGTAACCCAGAATCTTACAGAGTGTTCAGTTGATTTCTGCCCATAGTTGTTGAAATGGTGGTCAGTGCCAAAATGCACGGATATAAAAGTCAGTAGTACTTCCTTTGCAGTGAAACATGAGGGGCAGCACATTTAGGCATTTCTGCCATGCAGTGCTGGGGACCTGGGTTCAATTCCTGTGGTTCTATATGTGTGGAGTTTGCATGTTCTCCTCCTTGCCCACATGGGCTTCCTCTGGAGGGTCCAGTTACCTCCATTTGTCCAAAGATATTTGGACTATCTACTGGTAGGCTAATTGGCTTCTAGGGAATTTGGCCCTGGTGTTAGTGTGTGCTTGTTTGTGTCTGTGCGTGCCCTGTGATGGACTGGTGTCCCATCTAAGGTGTATCCTGCCTCGTGCCCATTGCTTGGATAAAGTGGCTACCTGCTTTTGGATAAAGTGGCTAGAAAATGGATGGTTGGGTAACATATTACATGATTCTGGAAGCTTCTTTATTTTAAAATATTTTAAAACATTCACAACCCTTTCATTTACTCCTGCAGATATTTTCCAGAAAAAAATGTCAGGTTTAAGGGACTGAAGGATATCATATGGTATATGCAAAATTAATATTATACTTCTGAGGTTTTAAAAAACATACTAACTAAATGGCCCAAAAGAGAGATAGGTGCAGACTATAGTGTATGTTATTAAACACTCTGTGGTTTGGATGCCAACTGCATTTAGCCAAAATAAACCATCTTAAAAGCAACTAATGTTGTTAAAATGCATACAATGTCTTTTTACATGTCTTTTAATTCTAACTGTAAATATGATAATAATATGATAATGATAATAATAATAAATACATATGCGTAAATATTGTCATAATAGGACAATATTTACACATATGTATGAGGTAAAAAGGCAATTTACAATGTCTAAGAGGTACGACTATATTAATAAAAGTGTTTCACTTGACTTAAAGGTGGCACAGTCAAGATGAAACCAAACACAAAATCACACCCAGACCATCCCAATCCCAACAATGTCACTATTATGCTTACCCTAGCTGGAGAGTTGCCACGGCAGCCAGCTACACCTCTATTCAAGTGTCAATCAATGCTGCTTCCCATGTATACGCAATCAGACAGGAGACTTGGACCACCACGGGGCAATTTAAGACCATGTCCGTCTCAGGTAGTTCAGTTCAGGTTACTTAAGGTCTATTCTGACTAGGTTCAGAGTTAACTCAGAGCCTCTCAAATTCTTTAGTCTCTAGATCCCATGTTTCTGACTTTAACTCCTCTTGGATTATTTCGCTTCGTCCTCTACCACCCCTTTGGATTAGCCTTGCTCCCTAATTTTGACCCTGGACAAACACATTTTTGTGTTTGGACCCTGGTTTTGGGTTCCCTCTGTGCCTTGCTAATGTGTTTACTTCATTTCGAGCTCCGTTTTGTCTCTTACTATGCCCTCGGACTTTTCTTTATCTGTGGCTGAGCTAGAGTGCCTGACTTGCTACTTACTTTGCGCTGCTTTACTCCTTTCAGTTTGCTCTTTCACTACCGCCCTGCCTCTCTCTTCGCCTGTTTTTGGGTTTTATCGCTCGCTGAGCTTCATCACAAGCAGTTGCCATGACAGTCACACTGCAGAATGGAAAATTTAATACATGGTCTCTTCTGTTTCCATTCATAATTCTTGAATAAATTCCACTTCAGAAAAGCTGAGATTTTGACTATGGTCTAGAAAAGCCAACTTGGCTTTCAATTCTGTAACTTTCTTAACAGGGTTTATAGTATACTGTTGTAAGGCTAATGCAATTGCAATTATAACTTGACACTCCATGTAGAACCTGCCATCTTGCAGCAGTGTTTGTAGGGTATTAAAATGCAAGTGTGGAGTACGTGATGATTAATCAGATAAAAAAAAAACCTGGAGAAATTGGTGATCTAACAGAAACATACTAGTCTTTCCACACTGGATACGAGAGAAAAAAGAGCTTGAGGCAATGCTGAAGCATGATTCATGTCTAGGTGAAAATTCTCTGGAAAAGAAATTTAACACTCACCAGATATCTACCACACACAGATCAAACACACCATCTCTCAATGTTGTTGATGCCAGAGATTAGGCATTCCTTTCCTTTGATTTTGATCTATCAAGAATGACAGAACTGATAATCTGCACCCAAAAAAATATCAAACACAGCTACAGTAGTTCCAGCAGTGATTTGGTCAGAAGATAAAAAAAAAACTTTTTTGAATGTTGTAGGTATGTAAATAAAAGAAAAACAAATGACAATTTGTCTAGTTCATTATGGCTTAATTAAGGAGGGGAGGTTGATGTATCTTTTATTTTCTTAGAGGTTTTGGCACAATTATAAAATGTGCTTTTATTACTTCCCCACCATTCAGGGAGAAGGTTCCATAATTAAAAATATATATTATGGTTCCTGGAAAATACAATTTCTGTGTACCTAATTTCAATTTCATGTGGTTTACTGTTGCTGTACAGTATGGATATGAATAATGATAAGAAACTATTAAATAACTGGCAATCAAATCAGAAAAAGGCAGTGAGATTTTCCAGTTGCATCATTTTAAGGTTACAAATAAAGTGATGAAATGGATTGTATCGAGTGTCGCAGGTTTTACTGTTTTGTTATATTCTCATGCGCAAAAGAACGTGAAGAAAGGGAAAGGGATCCGTTTTTGAAACTGCAAAAACTGCGGCTGTGTATGACAATTTAAGGTAAAGAATGAAAAAAAGGTACAGGGACACATACAGTATGTTTTTTTAGCTTTTTCTAGAAGTGTAACTAATTCACTTTGATCCTGTGACACGGTCAGTGGAACTTAAACAGCAGTATTGATAGACAGATCCAGAATATTGGGTATTGAAAAACAGCAGATTCTGTCCCTCTCATTTTGTTGACAACTATATATACAGACTGTATATGTGCCCATATTTCTAAATGTAGCCCTGACCCTAAAGATTTGCTGTAGTTTGACGGCTAGGAAAATTGAACAAATACTGCTGGAAAGAAACTCTGAGGTTCCATCAAAAACTTTTGCTGATTGACCTCCATCCACATCAGTCTCTAGTGCCACTACTGCACAAATACATTTGTATTGACTCATGTTAGTTTATCGACAGTATAACCAGAACCTCCTTCAATTAACCCGATTCCCGTTTTACTATAGTTTTCAATGGACTTTTCATTATACAGAAATAAAACATTCCTGTAGTATGAGACAATAACATAAGTTCACATTACTGGGAGTCTGCTCTCCCAGAAACACAGATATTACATTGGAATGACATACACTACAATTTAGTCTGTCAGATTGATATTTTAAGTTGTCTTAACTGCAGGAAAGATGATTTTAGGACATTTTACTTATTAGGAACCAGATGAGCTACACAGGTTCCTCTCGTTTGTTACTGCTACGGTTCTAATTTCTAACACCATTTGCACAGCTTGTGAAATGGCTGCCGGTCTGCTCTGCTCTCGCCGGGATAAGATCACGGTTGTTCATGTACAGAGCCTTCTGCTGCAGGACAATTCAACGCCATATAGGTTTCCAACTGGGTGATGTCACTTTTTTAGCATGTGTAGAGACACTGAGTCCTGTTATACACTGCCACTGTAAACTCCTTCACTGCAGCCTCCTCATTAATGGACATCAGCTTGTGAACTGGTATGGCAGGGCAGGGCAGAATTCTACAATATGTTTCAAGGGAGTAAGTTCACTGTGATGCTCATTTTACTCTAAGACTGTGAAGAATTTATTTTACCTTCTGTATAACAACAGGAGAATATGGGTAGCGATTAAGTTACTTTGACAAATATGCATTTGTATGAGCTGTGAATTAACACAAAATCATAAGAAAGGTTAGAAATGAGAATTTGGTGTTAGTAACTACACATCTCTCATCCAGTTGCTTTTTGAAGGATCCCACTAAGGGTATTTTCTTTCAAACCTACACTGTACATGAAACTGTGTGCAAAGAAATGTTTTCTACAGTATTTTCAATCCGAAATTTTCCTACTCCTAACTTTTACTAATGATACAAGGCCCAGGTTTTACTTTTAAGGCGAAAGTAGTTCCTATAGCTCACTTGCCCAAATCCTTGAGGATTAGGAATGGCCTGTTTGCATTTTAAATACTCCAAATGTAAGCTTTTTATTCATTGATCTATAATTTAAGCACTAACTTATTTATTAAATAAAAGTTTCCATAGATAACAAAAATATTTTATTTCTGTGCTGCCTAAAGCGGTCTTAGCGTCTTAACTTGTTTAAGAAGAAGTAAAGACACCAAAGTCTATTTTTGTTAGGACATGGTATCACCTTTTTTAGAATCCCAGGAGAATAGACAAAAACATACAGGTGACAGAAATAAACTGCTGCTGACACTTTTCATCAGTAAAGAATGACTGTAAGAGAAGAAACCATTTCTGAGGTGTTAATGTTGGCTGATAAGAAAGTAGAAATGACACTTGTGAAATACCAATGAAAAATGTACATTCAATTTGTTAATTTCTGTTCTGTAAAAACAATAAAACTCATAAAGTTATTTTTTTATGCAAAAGATACGTATTTGCACATTGTGAGCATTAAGAACCCCTTCTGCAGCTGCATAAAATAAAGTCAATACAGTGTCTTAAAAAGTAAACCTAGTAAAGACAGAATCTGTTAAAACTCTCAGAAGTTTTCCTTACTTTTGTAGTAACCCTGATCAGTAATCAAACTATTTCCAGTATTTTTATTGAAAAAAGTTCAATTGTAAACTAGACACTGTATCTGTTGCCCTAGTGTTCTCCATTATGTTTTGGGTAGTATATTATAGAGCCTTACTGATACATTTCTGACATAAATATGGTACTGTCTTTTCTCGTGTATTGATCTCCATCCTCTAACTACTGTAGCTATTTTTTTTTCAGAAATGGCATTACTTCTCTACCAGCTCTACATAATTTGAAAGCACCTCTAATATGGATGACTATTTCCCTCCTAATCTCCAAACACTATAAGTAAATTGTACGATTTACTTTACCACCAGGAGTGTTACAGGGGCTAAAATCTTTTTGCTGTGTCTTTTGCTCTTGATCTAGTGGCACATCAAACAGAGGGCAATTCCAAGAGCTGAAGCAGGGGGCACAGCCTGCCTGCAGAATTGCAATAGGAGTGCAAGAACTGTAAATAAGATGAATCAGTGGCTACAATTAGTTCTAGTGAGGAACAAACATTGACAGGGATGTCAGCTTTGAGGTGATGAGGAGACTTGGACTGCTAAATGAATGGCTGTGCAGAACAAAGATGGAGAGGAGCATCAATATGAAAATAAATTACACTGTCAGGCAGTGAAGGAGACAGAGTTCTATTTCAGCTGAAACATGCCGGCTTTATTTTCTAGGATCTATCTTAAGTGTGCAATTTTAGCAGCACATTTCCCTATGACTTAAGGGCACAGCAGATGCTAAGAATGTTGGAAGAGAAAATTACGCATTTGAAGCATTGTGTTTCTAATTCAAATTGGTTTTTGACTCATATGGAGGTGCGATTCACTGCGGCACAAATGAATTAGCTAAGTCCATAAGCATAATTCCCATAATGACGCCATCCTTTTTTCAACTTCACAGATTCTTACGTAATTACATAAGTAATGAACCGCATTCATTTAGATGTCCTTCCCTGGGCAATTTACAGCAGAATTCATAAAATAAACATCACTGTTGAAACATAGCCAAGGGGGCATAACAGTGTGGAAGTTTTTTTCACTACAGATCAGCCTTTGTGTACACATGCTTTGACAATCTGTTTATGAAACAGCATATGCATATGAAGATAGAGAACATGATGCCTTGCGAGATGTAAAATCATGAGAAGGAAGTTTGAAAACAATGTAAATAATTGTATCTTTCTGCTTCTGCTCTGCTATATTGTGTTGTTGGTACTCATTTGGAATTGACAAGTTATTTTCTATTTTAAAAGCATCCAGGTTGGAACTGTCAAACTGTTTATTAAATCTGCTATATTACACACATAGAGACTTATGAAATCCATACAAAGACCTATCAATGTAACAGTATAAATCTAACATGACATAAAACACATCAATACATGTGGTGTTGCGGTGGCTCTGTGGCTAAGGATGTGTGCCTGTGGCTGGAAGGTTGCCGTTTTGAATCCTGTAGCCGGCAGAGGATCCTACTCAGTTGGGCCCCTGAACAAGGCCCTTAACCCCAACTGCTCCAGGGCCACCGTAAAAATGGCTGACCCTGCGCTCTGACCCCAAGCTTCTCTCACTGTCTGTGTGCCTCACGGAGAGCAAGTTGGGGTTGCGAAAGTTGGGAAAAGACAAATTCCTAATACAAGAAAACTGTATATGGCCAATAAC
The DNA here is from genome assembly GCF_059453375.1 of Lepisosteus platostomus. NCBI lineage: Eukaryota > Metazoa > Chordata > Actinopteri > Semionotiformes > Lepisosteidae > Lepisosteus > Lepisosteus platostomus. The sequence goes on from NC_142618.1 coordinate 44,596,913, forward strand.
GTGATCTTATCTCATAACATCCACCAAGTTCCACCATCTCCTACTTGAAAGTGAGTACCACCTGAAAGAGTGGTGCATCTCTGACTAATGTCAAATCATGAGTGAATGAAACTGTTGATCAATTAACTACTGTAACAGTGAAGGGATTGGGAGGAGCCACGGTGAACACCAGTAAAAATCGATGCCCCATCTGAGGGGACGGAGGCACTGGCGTGAGGTTAGCAAAAACAGAAAAAAGGAAAAAGAAAAAATGCACCGCTTTGAACAGCGACGTCCAGGCTGGACTGTCCCTATTTAGCGTGATCCAGGCTGAAGAAAAGAAGCGTGTGGCCAAAACAAAAGAGAACACGGTGGAGATACACGGTGGGACAAGAGAAAAGAAAAAGAAAAGAAAATGCTGCAAAACTGCAGCCTTATGCTGTTTCTCCACAATCCCCTCCAGGATTGTCGCTGGAAGGTTCTCCCCTTGCGGGGGTCTGTTCGTCCCTCCGGGGAGGGGCTCAGTGTGTCTTAAAGGGCCCCCACAGCTGTGGCTCATCCAAATTTGGACAGGTGGGCCCTGCCTCCACACTACCAAGAAACCTAATAAGCTATATAAGCTGAATGGCTTGTTGTGACTGGTACTTCTGCAAAAACTGTGGGACACTGGCCAACTAAAGTCTATCCACCTCTAGAAACACGTTGTCAGCTGTGTAGGGCCGTTGACACAGCACAGGCTTCAACTGGTAATATGAAACTCAATTGGCTACCTTACTTGGGAGGCCTTCTTATGCGCTAGTTTACTGTAAAGCTGAACCTTAGTTAATTTGATTGTAATTTGATTGTAAGTCACAAATGAAAAGCAATAAACTTAGAAAATCAGGGGTACACAAACGTTTACTGGTTATTTAATAACTTTGTGTCTAAAAACAAATATTTGCATTTGCCGAGAGTTTGGGTTAATGTCTTTGGACTGCTAGATTGATTTCCCTTGTTAGTGGAAGAGGTGAACTTTTTAAAAGGGAGACCTGAAATAAATTTCTGAGTTATCTATTTTTGTAAGAGGCACTAAACCATCCTATGGGGATAGTTATCTACAGAAGGCTTGTGCTTTGTATTTATTGCCAGTTGGATGCTATCAATATTTTTTCTCAAGCTACTATGTCCAAGTGCTTATAAATCCTGTAAAATGTTTATATTTTTTATATCTCTCTTTGTGGAAATGCACATTTAATTTGGTTTCTATTCATTTGACCATTGCAAGCATTGAAAACCCTGTTGTGCACCATGACACGCTAAGAGGAAGAGAGCATAGTTTATAGGCAAATTGTTTACGACACAAAGCTCCCAGATACAATTAAGTAGATTGAAGAAGAACTGGAATTGCAGCTCGTTATTAATAACCCCCCCCCCCCACAGGCTTATGACCTGCAACTACACAGCACGTGAAACATAAAATATATAATTAAAACCCTGACCAGTTTCTCTATTTCCAGACTAGGGTCACAAGTCAAGGGAAGATTCCCAATCACAATAAGTCACTCACTGCAAAAAACAACTTCAGCCTCTGTCGGATGGCTTTTTATACCTGTGCTACCTTTGAAAGTTGAGGTAAATAAATTCTAATTGGACTCATGTCCTGTTCAGGCAGCTAAGGATTCTGGACCTTGCAGTTTCCAAACTGCTTTCCTCTCCAGTTCATCGTTTGAACTGTTTTGCTGTCTGTTAGAAATATACTTGTCATTTACAACTCTTCCCCTCACTGTATCACAGTGATTGTATTTAGGAGTACACATTTGTTTGTTTGCCAATGTTGTTGAAGTGAGAAACAGTTGGCCAGCAGAACCAGGGCTGACTAGAGGTGTTATAATAATAATTGCTTACACTTATATAGCGCTTTTCTGGACACTCCACTCAAAGCGCTTTACAGTTAATGGGGACTCCCCTCCACCACCACCAATGTGCAGCATCCACCCGGATGATGCGACGGCAGCCATAGTGCGCCAGAATGGTCACCACACATCAGCTATCAGTGAGGGGGATTATTAGGAGGCCATGATTGGTAAGGGCCAATGGGAAATTTGGCCAGGACGCCGAGGTTATAGCCCTAATCTTTTCGAGATCCCTGGGATTTTAAATGACCACAGAGAGTCAGGACCTCGGTTTTACATCTCATCCAAAGGACGGAGCCTGTTTACAGTATAGTGTCCCCGTCACTATACTGGGGCATTAGGACCCACATGGACTGCAGGGTGAGCGCCCCCTGCTGGCCCCACTAACACCTCTTCCAGCAGCAACCTTAGTTTTTCCCAGGAGGTCTCCCATCCAGGTACTGACCAGGCTCACACCTGCTTAGCTTCAGTGGGTTGCCAGTTGTGAGTTGCAGGGTGATATGGCTGCTACAGCTAGTACCTGTAGGGCATTGCCTGGCAAGGTGGTAGTGTCCCTTCTTCCAACAGTTGAGAGAGATAGAGGAGTCTACATGGCACAGGTTGAGTCTTGAATCACTAGTGAGTGTGAGAACCGAGATAGAGAACAATACACCGGCTGCTTCTGTGTTAGCAAGGGTTGGATACAGAAGCATCCCTATCCAACCTCACTACACAGCATCAGCCTGGAAACTTAATTGAGTTCGATACTGCAGTGCCTGGTGCTTCATGAAGACGGAGAGTGGAGTGTTGATGAGAATAGCTACTGAATGTGATGAGCACTCGCAGTGCTTGGAGATCACTGAAGACCAAGCGTGAAGACATAGCGAGAAGATCGAGCGACTTGTGTGAACACAACCTACTGAAAGAAGGAAGAAGACTGCACTGTGATCCCTGTGAGGGGAATGCCGTGGAAGGCTACTAGGCTCCTGGAGGGGGTCTGAAAGAAGAAACACAGACCACATACAACGCCAAAAATATTATAAACTAGTGTTGACATGGTGGCAGTGATGGATTTACGGAAGGGCGTGCTGGCAGTTGTCGCAGATGGACTGATAGCTGTACGACTTGAATAATAAGCCTGAAAATGCGATTCACTGAAAAGTCCGAAATGTTCTTTTCCCTAACTCAAGACAATAAAAGCTTTGTTATGTCCACCTCAATGCCTCTGCTTCCTGGCATTGACGTCACCTGCTGCTGTGGCCTGTCCACTCTGGTCAGCTGCCTCTGGCCCTTCTCACCAGTCCCCCTGTTACCGCAGCCATTATCATCATTATATGCAACTCTTTATCTCCAGATGATAGTGTCAATGTTTTTTTAATGGACATTGTTATTGGCACTTTATGGGTTTAGATGACGACTGTTCTCTTACAGGCTTAATCTGCAAACCATTATACTATGCTTTTGAACAAAGTGGATATGGGCACAAGTCCCTCTGCAAATCATAGAAATGCTTGCAGGGAAAATGTTCTGCAGAGAAGCCTGCAGGCAATTCAGGAGGAGCACTTTAATCTAGGTGCAAAGCTTGACGTAGTTTTTGTATATGGTGATCTAAATGCAGAGGGTGCATTTGATTAAGAGGTACCCACCAGAGGATTCCTACATCTGGTAATGAGGGACATCTACCACATTTCCGTGGAGCCTGAGACAGCCCAGAGCTTGGCCTTGGGCACATATGATTATATTTTGTTCTTGTTTCTCTTTCGAAACCGCTAAATCCCACCTCCAAAAAAATAATTGTAAGTTGTTGCTTTTTATAGTTGCTCCTTCTGAGCCATCTTAATTCTTCTTTTAAACTGTGGAGATGGGGCTGAGTCGATACATTTCACAAATGATTTGAGCGGAGATCAGCAATGCTGGAGTTGTGCCACATTTCTTTTGAAAGAGGCTCTTTCTGCAAATGTATAGAAAATCCACTCCTCCAGTGTGCCGAGAGCTGAAGTGGCTAAATAAATGTAATAATGTAATATGTAATATAATATTCCTGACTATACGATATATTATTACCTATATACCTATATATTATTAGCTACTGTATATCAGCTGATTATCTAAAGTGCCAACAAGCTGGCACGCTCGCAGAACATTTGGCTAGCTAGGTATCAACTACAAAACATTAGATATATGCAGTACTGCTGGTTACACATTAATGGACTGTTACTAAACACTACATTGTTAGCTACTAAGTTTGTTCAGTCCTGTTACATACAGGATATCTGAATGGCTATGATTCAAACATGACCTATAACTGAAGGACGATGCTGTTCTGTTGCTGGATGTTAAGAGTTTGTTCAAGTCATATTCAAATTTACCTTGGTAATGTAATAGCAAGTCTCTAGTGGCCTTTTACAAAACATACGTCTTCACGGCTAGATTCTAATTCTAGTATTTAAATCCTTATTATTGGTCACACTGATGATGACAGGCCATCACAATGATTCATGGCAAACAAATTGCTAAGTCTCAGTGACTCACTGCTGATGTACTACAGTGTCGACACTGGTTTGTAAACTGACGTACAGTAGCTTCAGTTACTTTACACCTAGGTCAAATTTAATGAAATATGTCCTGAGACATTTATGATTCATACTGCCTTTTCTATAGGAATGCCACCTTTTATAAGTCTTTTCTCAGTCTTCTCCTTTTTGCAATTAAAAAAAAAAATACCTAGCTGAGCTCCTGCCTATGCCTGCTTCTACTGTTGTGGTTTTGGGGACAACTAAATGTATGGCATTCCAAACAAAAAATTTCCAGTTCAAAAAGTATGGGAATTAAGTGCAAAAAAAAACAACAATGGGCAACATAGTGTGTGCATAAACTACCAAATAGGCAAGTTGTGCAAAATGGCCTCCTTTGCATTGGCGACTGCCTCAGGTGAGGCCTTTAAAGACGTTTAGTGTCTCAGATATAGGGAGAAGTCCACATTTTCAATGAATGCGTTTGGCAGGACACTGATGCTCAAATAACTGCAAATGTCTGGAACTAATAGAAGTGAAACATTCAGTATAATGCAGTTGTGTGAAATTATAACAAAACTCTGTCTTTCTTATCAAGCTTCCATTACCAAGCTGTGCTTGAGAAACGAAGAACACACATTACATAAAATGCTCACTGACTAAAGATGGTGTATTGTTATTTTTTTATAATAAGCTTGCATTATAAGCTGTTGTCAGGATCTAAACTTTGTATTTATTTAATCTTTCTTATTTTATAACTATAGAACATATAAATATACAGTATTACCTTAACATAAGCTAATTTATGTGGTTTAGAGAACCCGCACTGAATTTTGGGGATACTATTTTACCATAAGAGACCTCCAATTTTGAGTATCCAAGAGTTCTTTTCACAAGAAGAGAAGACAGAGAGCAACTACGAGGTCTGATCTTATTCTTTCTTTGTCAGTCTGATTTGCAAGTAGATGCGTCTACAATTTCTATTAATAATGTTTCCTAAGGATATGAGAAAGGGCGAAGAGTCCAGTGTTACCAGGCAATGTAGATCTGCAATGAGTTCAGAAAAATAATTTAACTGTTTGATAAGTTGTGTGAAGGACTAAGCAATAGTGCTGTTGGTTGGTTGCTGAATGGCAGTTGGTCAGTTGTCGGTAATTGTAGATTAAACGAATCTACAACTAGTACAATAAAGAAAAGTGAGGAAGCTACTGTACCAGAGCAAGTGTTAGAAGAGGAACAGGGACGTCACTTAAGGTCTCGTACAATCCACATGGGTGTCATCATAGCAATAAAGCTAAGTATTATGTCAAAGACTAATTTAAAAAATAACTCCACAATATAATTTGCTTACAGTATGTTATAGTACTGCTTTATTAGAGTTGAAAAAATGTTTGAGGAATTTTAACACCACCTATATAAAAATAGCATGGGTGGTTTAGCTGTGTTAGTATTAATTCAATTAATTTGAAAATCATGTACTTTCAAAGCAGTTATATCACCCTGCAACTTATAAATGGCAACCCACCGAAGCTAAGCATGTGTGAGCTTTATAGCAGGAGTGAGAAGTAAAACCAAGACTCTAACTCTCCTTGGACATTTAAAATCCCTTTAGCCTCATAATAATCCCCATCTGTGAATTGGCTTCATCACTATGTCCTCCTCATTCACTGATAGTTGATGTGTGCTGACCTACTGGTGCACTTTGGCTGCCGTCATATCATTATTATTATTATTATTATTATTATTATTATTATTATGAAACCCCCTTGGTATAAATGCCAAATCCTTTCTTAAAGTTACGAAGTTGAACCTTACTTATACTTTTAACATGCGTCTGATGTATTTTTTTATTATGATTCAATAATCTAATTTAACATATTTTGATTTCAAACTTAATCGTTTTGGGGGAGTGTCGCGCTACACACACAGTGTGGCTTCCATGCTAGTTTAACTCGAAGTTCAGTCATTAAGACTGGAAATCGTCATGCACTTCCATTGCTGAGGTGCACTAATGATCTGAAAAGCAGGACTATTGCCTGTCATTACTGAGTGGGATGTGGTACATGTTTGGCCTTAAAAGCAGTAAACTATTTTCTCTGACAACAAATCCTGGACCAGAAGATCGTCAAAAATTAATTTACTGGGCTCAGATGTTTAATTATTCTCACCTGTTTTTAATTAGAAATTCTCACTCATGGGCTTTGCTACTCACTCAGCACATCACGTTCAACTAAAATTATGCCAGAAATAAAGTCTGCTCTTAGTAGTGTAGTACAAGACAATGACTACAGAACTACATCTGTTCAATGCTAATTGTAACTTAAATTGCTAAAGTGGACATTTTAGCAGACAGTCACATTCTTAAGACCCACACTAGTAAAGTAATAACTAGTAAAACAATGTTCTTCTCTGTTCATTCTTTGCTTTTAAAATAACTCAGTGGCCTATTCATATGAGGAAATATTAGAAATCCATCCAGTTTCTAATCGCAGAGTAGTGTGGGAGCCGGAGCCTATCCTGGCAAGCAACGGGCGCAAGACAGGATACACTATGGGTGGGATGCCAGTCCATCATTCTGCAGGGCACACACAAAAACAAACATATACAAACTTATATATAAGTTTGTATATGTACCACCGAAACCAAAATTATTCTACAGCTAGGATCACACATTCTCCCTTCTCTTAACGACAGACTACATTGCATCTCTGACATAAAAATTTGGATGACTCAAAACTTCCTTCATCTTAACTGTGACAAGACTGAAGTCATGCTTATTGGTACCCCCCATCAACTTCGTAAAGCCAGTCCTGTAACCCTGTCTGTAGATGGCTCTGTACTTGAGCTTCAATCAAAATTGAAAAACCTTGGGGTTATATTCGATTCTGGCTTAACATTTGACCCACATGTACAGCATACTGTCAAAACATCTTTTTTTCACCTTAGAAATATCGCAAGACTACGCCCTATGCTATCATTAACTGTGGCTGAAATACAACATATTTGTATTCTCTCGAATTGACTACTGCAATGCTCTGCTCCCTGGGGTATCTAAATCTACTCTGAACAAGCTGCAGTATGTCCAAAATTCAGCAGCCAGAATCCTGACCAGGTCTAGTGCAAGTGTTCACATTACTCCTATCCTGGAGTCCTTGCACTGGCTTCCGGTCAAATTCCGCATAGACTTTAAAATCCTCATGCTCACCTACAAGGCTTTACATGGCTTGGCACCTCAATACCTGTCTGAACTTTTATCGCCCTACTCCCCACCTCGCAACCTCCGCTCTTCAAATTCTGCCCTCCTTACTGTCCCCCAAGCCCGTCTACATTGTATGGGCGACAGGGCCTTCTCCTGCTATGCCCCCAAGCTCTGGAACTCTTTGCCCAAGGATATTAGAGAGTCACCTTCTCTAAACTCCTTCAAATCCAGACTCAAAACCTTCTTCTTCAGAAAAGCCTTTACTTAACTGGTTCCATTCTTCACCCCTCTGCTCTTCTTAATACCATCTTCCACGGTCTCCTCTATTGTTATTGTTGTATTGTTGTAACTATAATTGTGTCCTGTCTTGTGAAATTTTCTTATTTATTGTTGTAGTCTTCTTATTTATTGTTATTGTCATCCTGTAAAGCACTTTGAGAAGCCACCTTTAAAGGCGCTATATAAAATAAAGTTTATTATTATTATTATTATTATTATTATTACTGTTCCTTTAAATTTTCTCCATTCATTGGAAGTTTCATTTCACACCTCTCTGCACCCATTCTGACTTCACACCTCTTGATTGGCCTCTCTTTCTGTCCCCTGCTGCCGCCTCTCACTCCTCCCCCCTCCCAACCTTTGTTCTCCTGCTACTTTACCTTTGCCTACTGCCCTGTCTCTCTCACACCTGAAGAAGGCTCCACGGCCGAAACATTGTGTTCGCTTTCTTCTTTTTTTCAGCATGGAATAAACCTATTACTTGTTCCTTTGCAGCCTACGCATGCTGACGCAGCTACCCACCTGAACTACTACCATATACAAACCTATACACACCCACACCAGGGCCAATTGTCAGAGAAGACCATTAACCCACGCAAACACAGGAAGAGCTTACAAACTCCATGCATAGGGCACCCCAGGAATTGAACCCAGGGCACCAGGGCTGCAGTGCAGCAATACTAACTACTGTGTCACTGTGCTGCCCCATATTAGAAGCATAACCGATCATCATTCATCATTGCCTGGGGGCTGTATTTAATGAAAATGAGAAATTCTGAAAAGAGCCCCAGAAAAAAACTTTATAATAATTAATAATAATTGCTTACACTTATATAGCGCTTTTCTGGACACTCCACTCAAAGCGCTTTACAGGTAATGGGGACTCCCCTCCACCACCACCAATGTGCAGCATCCACCTGGATGATGCGACGGCAGCCATAGTGCGCCAGAACGCTCACCACACATCAGCTATCAGTGGGGAGGAGAGCAGAGTAATGAAGCCAATTCATAGAGGGGGATTATTAGGAGGCCATGATTGGTTAGGGCCAATGGGAAATTTGGGATTTTTAATGACCACAGAGAGTCAGGACCTCGGTTTTACGTCTCATCCGAAGGACGGCACCTGTTTACAGTATAGTGTCCCCATCACTATACTGGGGCATTAGGACCCACGTGGACCACAGGGTGAGCGCCCCCTGCTGGCCCCACTAACACCTCTTCCAGCAGCAACCTTAGTTTTTTCCCAGGAGGTCTCCCATCCAGGTACTGACCAGGCTCACACCTGCTTAGCTTAAGTGGGTTGCCAGTTGTGAGTTGCAGGGTGATATGGCTGCTTCAATAAATGTGTTTTGGTATTTCAATGCCAAGTAAAAGCAGAAATTCACATATGTAAATATATATTACCTTTGGAATATTGAGGTTATTTGCAATGTGACATCAATTCAGTTCAGATTTGTAACATGCAACCCCACTTCAATAGGCTGCTTAGAGCAGTGTAACATACAGTAGCTTTATATATTTTCATATGTCGCTTCAGTTCTCTAAGTAATGTGACTGTAATGTATCATTTTGTTGCTCACAATCTGACAGGTTTTTAATATTATAATTACTCACAACTTGACAAGTTCTTAATCTTATTCCTTTAAAGTCCTCAGTTCATTTGCAAGATGTAAGCTCAAATGGGCAGAAGCAGATGTGTGATGTATTGGTTAGGGTTCTGGATTTATAACCGGAAGGCTGTGGGTTCCAATCCTGGCTGGTACTGCTTTTGTAACTTGAGAAAAGTACTTCACTCTTACTACATCGGTAATGCCCTTCCGTGTAAATTACATGGGACACAATACATCCGCAATAGAGACTGCAGATTGGTGACTACAGACTCAACACCCATTTCTATAAAGCTGTTAGACATGAATGTTAGGCTACATAAGTAAAGAAGACACTTCAGGGATTTGACTGTGTCTGGTTAGGTATTAGTGGCTGCACACAATACAACCGATACTGAGGTATAATGCAAAGCCTATGTATAGTATATCTCTGCCATTTGCTGTTCAGGGTGATGTCATGATTCAGGATCAGTTTAAATAAGCTGATGTGAAATCTCATTCCACTGAGCTTCAAAAAATTAACACACCACTTTTATCACAAAATGACCTTCTGGGTATAACATCATCCAGCACTTCCTTCAGCTAGAACCATGTATATATACAAACAAGTCTGTATTAAAAAAAACCCCACAAATGACATTAAATCTATTTTTATAATTCAGAACATTGGCATGTTTACATTAGCTTTTCTGTGATCTACAATAGCTAACTGCATTGTCAGATATGCAGGAGAAGATCAATACTCTTTTTAAATAATAGAACAGTGGAAGACTCATTGATTGCTATGCAATCTCATCTGTCTCAAGACAGTTTTTATGATGATAAGGATTCTCTCAATATACAGAACACCATGACCTCTTAAGGACATCCAAATCTTGCACACTTGAAATGTTTTTTCTTTCATTTTCTGTCCTTATATTTGCTGGGTCTTGGTTCTAGTCTCTATAACATCGCCACATTTCCAGTGTTGTCTAATTGTCCATGACTTTCTCTTTTTCTTCTTTAACGTGCCTCAAAGGTTGGTCCTTTGCGCCGCTATCCACAAACATTAGTGAACCTTTTTCACTCGACAGTGTCTGGCACCTTCTCTAAAGTCAGCTCTTTAGACAGTATCCTACAGACAACCCTTCTGCTCCTACTGTGAACAATCTCCTTTTTCATTGCTGCAGTGTAACAACTCCCACGTTTCTAGTATTGATTTTCCTCAGAATACACTGATTTAAATAGCTTTTTATGGTTTGAGATGTGCTAAGGTGTTTCTCCCTGTCAAAAAAAGGTGCCAATTACAAATGAGAGAATACATGTCAATGATTTGACCCATTTCACTATCGCAGAAGTGTGGAAATCAACGAACCCGGGGGGGGGGTTGTGATGAGGGGTTTGGGGTTGCAGATGGAGCCATGTGGCAGTTTTACAATAGCAACATGCAAACAGAGGAGTGAAAACAAAAGCTGAATAGCTGCATGTAAGTACGATAGTAAAACAGTAAAAATAAAAATAGAAGATGGCAAACAATAATAACAAGCAGAGTGGTGGTAAACTGAAGAACAGGCCAGCCTGAAACAACAACAATAATAAAACAAATCAACACTTCACTCTGAAGATTAATCTAGTATGTGTACACCTGGGAGATGGGCCCAAACACTAACATTGTATTTAATTCACCTGTGGTGGAAGTTACCCCAAAATCTTGCACTTTAGAGCCCTTTTCTAGACAGTCTATTCAAAGTGCTTTGCAAGTAAGGAAGACTGCCCTCCACCACTACCCCACTACCAATGTGCAGCCCCCACCTGGATGGTGCAATGGCAGCCATAGTGCTCCAGTACGCTCACCACACACCAGCTATCAGTGGGGAGGAGAACAGAGTGATGAAGCCAGTTCATAGATGGGGATTATTAAGAGGCCATGATTGGTAAATGCCAATGGGACATTTGGCCAGGATGCCGGGGTAACACCCCTACTCTTTTCAAGCAACAACCTGGGAATTTTAATAACCACGGAGAGTCAAGACCTCTCTTGACTCTCCAAGTTTTATGTCTCTCCCCTAGAATGGCGCCTTTTTACAGTATAGTATCCCCGTCACTATAGTAAGGCATTAAGGGTTGAGTGCTTCCTACTGGCCCCACTAACGGGGCTTGTTTACAGTATAGTGTCCTAATCACTATACTGGGGCATTAGGACCCACATGGACTGCAGGGTGAGCGCCCCCTGCTGGCCCCACTAACACCTCTTCCAGCAGCAACCTTAGTTTTTCCCAGGAGGTCTCCCATCCAGGTACTGACCACGCTCACAGCTGCTGAGCTGCCACTATGATTTATATAGCTGCTATACAACAAGGGTGTGTCACAGTGGAGGGGACCCAAGAGAATGGGGTGTTATGCAGAGATTTGGAAGAATTGCTTGTGTGTGAATTTTAGGGGCTGCCAGATTGAGGGATTGTTTGAGACCAATTTGTTGTTAAGCCATCACAATAAAGTCATTATTACACCTGGGCCTTTGATTACATTTGTTTTGGAGTCTATCGTGTGGAAAGCTTCTCCCCTCCAGTCACGCACTAGCATAAGTGCAGATTTCTCCACATTTGGCAGGCAATACAACGAAGCATAACTTTGCCTAATGAGCAGACTACTCGTTCCTGTGTGTATGTGCAGAAGCTAATAAAGAAACACTGCAGAAGCAGTCACAACTCAAGAATATAAACCACATCTTAATTTAGGATGCAAATATTTCTCACTTTAACAAAATTGGCCGAGTGCATTTAGGGCCTTTAGAATGGAAGTCAGGAGTTTCTTTTGAAGGGCTGAAGAAGTCTTGCAGGTGAAGCAGCTCAACGAGCTTTGTGGAAAAATGGTTCTAACTTAACAAGAGAAATGCCATCTCACAATTAGCAAACAATAAAACAGTTATTAGGAGAGGAAACATTTCACACAAAGAAGCACTGATAAGACAATCTAACCTTCATAACCCTAAAATTTTAATTATGCATAAGCATTTATACACAAAGCGAGGAACGTTAAATTATTCAGACCATTTATTTCATTTTCTGAATTCCAACAGTCGGGAGCCAAAAAGACTCCTAGCTTGTCCCATCAGAAAGCTTCTGGTCACACATTCTTTGTAGGCATACTAGATTAAAGCTACGGGACTTGGTTCTGCAAGCTGTTTCTTGCACTGTGTTTGAAAAATCAATTATTTAGAGAAAGCAATCTCTAAAACTGCATTCAAGAACAAAAAGGTCTCAAATCGGAATTTCGAGATCATTCAATCAGGTTCAATCAATTTAAAATATTCTAAGAAACATTTTAACATTTTTAACTGTGCTGCTTTTGATACTACTGTCTTTTCAACCTACTGTGATAAACAACATATTCTACTATATTCTGGCATATACCCAGGAGCCCAGACATCAAAGAACATAGAAGAAAATTTGATTCTTGCCCTTAAAAAAATCTAAAGAAATAACAGATTTACACACACTAACAAATAAAGAAGAAGACAGATAGTAGTTACAAAAGCATGCTTTCTAATTCTAGTTAATGGCCAAATGCCAAGTCAGTTTGTTCATTATTCATTTAGAGACTCCCTGCACTTCCTTAAATAATCACCCAATCCAGTGATGAGCTTCATGCTTTACTGACACAGCATGATTTATGACTGTAAATCATCATTAGTTTCACATCTCCCAGCCAAGGATCTGTATTTAAATCACAAAATAAAGAAAAAAAAACATGAACTTTTCGGTTATTGACTGGTCACTTTGATGACTGAACCATAAATTAACCCAGATCAAGAATATGAATTTAATTTTGAGGCGTGCTTGTATCACCAGACACCAAAGCGGAATCAAATTGCTATTGATGAGGCAATCAGAAGACGAAGCTTGTTGCAACTTGTAGTAGAATGTGCCCCCAGCTGGCTTTTGCTAAACTGGGGAGAGAATTACTTTAGAGCTGCTTGGCTAATGAAGAAAAGGCAGTCAGTGAAATGTGTGCCTGCTGCCCACACACCCGAAACACAGCTGCGAGAATCAATTATTCAGACACTAGAAAGAGTTAGAAATTCTAAATGTGAGTGATTTAATATTTCAGAACACCTGCAGATATTTGCAATGCACTGCCCAGTAAAGAATCTCCAAAAGTTGTTCAAATTCTTGTTTGAAAAGGGAATTATACCAGACTAAATATTAAGAGATGCAGCAATACAGTATTAAGGACTTCATACGGTACATGACTGTATTCTGCCCTTCAAATAAGGACATCCTAACCGTGGGCCTTATCTGTTCACAACATGATTCAGCACATCACTAAATACACTTTTTTCAGCACTGTATTGTGCATCCTGCTGCCCCCTGCTTGTCAGAAAGAAGTAAGGTCTGTGCTAAATGCATTGACAAATATGTCTGAGCCTATGTCTGAAGAAATCACTGTAAATGAGGTTGGAAATCAGTTAAGCATACAGATTTAGTGCAGTTATTCAAAGAACACTTAGAAGCCACCCACACTTGCAAAGATTTCTTTATAGCCTCTGCTCTAGTTCCATCAGCTAGAAATTTGCGCTTCTTTAGATTTTTTGTATTTTTATACTTTTTAACCCAACAGAGCCAATTATTGGAAGTAAGTGCAACAGCTACAACAGGTTAGAAGACGCACAGAAACATGTACATCTAATGATAAGAATCATTTTAAAAGGTTTTAAAAGTACAATACATATCTAAGAATGCTGAACATACAAAGAAACTAGAAGAATATAATGTCTTGCATAGAAAGACACAAGGAACAAAGTACAAAGGCAGTACGTACTGTAGCGTACAGTATGAGGTGTGAGAATTTTGAAATAAGAACTGCTTCCTTGATCTAGTTCTTATTTTGTCTAAATTTGCCTCCAAGCCAACTGTTACCTTAGAATTATCTACAGGCCTCAGTTCACACTCTATTTGTTCTTAGGGGGGTAAATTGATAGCTGCATGCTATTAATTCAGGGATGTTTCCAAGTTGTTACACTGGAGCTATTACTCCAAGAAGCAAAATTCCATTTAATGACACAGCAAGGCTTTCCTTTTCATTGTCTGTCACCCTAGAAAAACAAGGGACCTTTAAAAAGTATCTCTTCCTTTAACGGGCATTGTCCTCTCTCTATATTATGCTTTTTAAATTGGCTTTCGCAGTTCAGATTTTCTGGCAGAAGTAAAATGTGTAATTGTTCAAAATTATATTAAACCTGCTTGTTGGCGGAAGTTTCTGGAAACTGAGGCTTGCCACAGCAGCTTGATTAGGAGTCATTTTCTCTGTCAACACTTGGGGAAAAACTTGGGCAAAAACTTAAGGTAAATTACCTATTGTATAAACACGGACTAGAAGAGACTTCAATACTGAGGCAAAGCACTTGGTAATAGATAACAAAAAGTGATGAATCTGTGGATGACTGTCAAGCCAGCAGCCATATCACCCTGCAACTCAAAACAGGCAACCCAGTGAAGCAAAGCGGGTGTGAGCCTGGTCAGTATGTGGATGGGAGACCTCCTGGGAAAAACTAAGGTTGCTGCTGGAAGAGGTGTTAGTTGGGCCAGCAGGGGGCGCTCACCCTGTGGTCCATGTGGGTCCTAATGCCCCAGTATAGTGATGGGGACACTATAATGTAAACAGGCGCTGTCCTTCGGATGAGACATAAAACCGAGGTCCTGACTCTCTGTGGTCATTAAAAATCCCAGGGCGTTTCTCGAAAAGAGTAGGGGTGTAACCCCGGCGTCCTGGCCAAATTTCCTATTGGCCCTTACCAATCATGGCCTCCTAATAATCCCCCTCTATGAATTGGCTACATTACTCTGCTCTCCTCCCCACTGATAGCTGATGTGTGGTGAGCGTTCTGGCAGCACTATGGCTGCCATTGTATTATCCAGGTGGATGCTGCACATTGGTGGTGGTGGAGGGGAGTGTCCAGAAAAGCACTATATAAGTGTAAGCAATTATTATTATTATTCTCAGTTCCACAGTTTGTGAGCTTATTGTGGCACTTATACATTGTCTCCTCATAGTTAAGCTCCCTGTGAAGTAAATATCTTAGATGAATAATACTCAAACATGGATATTTCACAATACTATTGTGACCTGTTGAAGAAAAGGCTGTGTTGATTATATGATTTTGAGCGATACGTGATGCACGTTACAGAGTGAATTTAAAGTTTTTATAGGAATATATTCTGCAGGAATATATTTATGCAGTTCATCCATGAAGGACGAACACACATTTGGTTGCTGTGTGTACTCAGATAAACAGGAGAAGTCGACACAGACGGAGGGTAAGGAAATCTCCCAGAGTCCTCCATAGTCACCTGGCATTGCAACAAGGTTGGAAGGTCAAGGGTGCAGCATTCTCAGAGGCAGACAAATGTAGCCCTTAGTCTCCCTCTGACGAAAGAAGCTGACAGGCGGTGAGTGGAGAATGCGTGTCCGGCTACAGGGACTGCAAAAGGTCCAGGTCTACCGTTGGAAACTGACAGCGGGAAGTCAGAAGAAAAAGAGAGAGAGTCAGAGGAGGCTTCCTGGAAGCAGAGACAATGTAAGCCAGTCAGGTTCAAGATGGAAAGGCTGAAAGAGAAAGAAGAGCAGCACTTCAGGGGTCAGAGGAAAAAAAGGAAGGAGGTAATGAAACACACCAGCAAAGCTGGAATTTTAAACTGTGTGAGTGAAATGACAGTAGGCAGGTTATGTGGTTCTGCTAAAGAGTAGACAGAGGAAAGTAAAAAAGGAAAGTGCTTCAAACCGCTTTTGGTTTGGCTTTATTTGAACTCAGAATAAACCAGTGTTCTCTGCTTGAAATGGAAAATAAAGTGCTCCTTTTCTTTAGTTTACTGCTGTGTCTGGAATGGCTATGTTCAAGGGTCTCACCTCTTTCAAAGACCACAAATTCCCTTAACCCCGGTATATCATAACACATGCACATATACAGTATCCTGAACATATTTATAGACTAAATATATCAATAGTAAACACCATGGTGAAATGCAATTTCTAAATCAAAAAAGGAAAACACAATATATACACCTTAAAGAGCTTATGAAACTAGAATAGAAATTTGTTATACAGGATCCATCTGTAAATTAACAATAGGGTTAGGTTAAGACGCTAACAAAATGAAAAATATTTAGTGGAATATTTGTCTATGAGTCTATTTAAAATCTTAGAGCACGTTTTTAATACAGAACTAAATTTGAAATTATTCTTATCATAGGATATATGATGTGGACCATTTTCCTGATTATTGTACAGATAATTGTGTTGGTGATAATAGCCAAGGAAACAATTCACTGTGACGGATGAGCCCATCTCATTGTCACTGCTTCATCTGTTACTTCTGCGATATAGCTCATCCTCTTGAGGAAACAATCTCAGACTGTATATAAACTTGTTTGTGATTTTCTCATTAAAAACAGAGGGCAGAACTTCAGCAGCCACGCAGCTGTGGTTTGAGAAGCTAGTTATCAAGAATATCACAGCTCATTGCAGATGGTGAAAATAAAAACTATCATCTAAAATAAAATAATATAATCTAAGACAAAAATGTTGTCTTGACATTAATGCCAGTGAATCTGGTAAAAAGTTGATACATATCAACTTGACCATATGACGTTTTTTATTCACCTTTTGGTATCAATGCTTAGAATATGTCAGACTTCATCTCTTTTACACTCTTTTGGAATAGAAGAACAATCAACAGGGTGAGAGAGAAACCTGCTGCCAAACCATCATTTCTCTTTTAACTATTGCAAATGAGGCGCCTCATGAAGAAATTTCTTTATGAAATGTCACCAAAAGCCCCACCTTCCAATCCACATGACTGTGCACGCACTGAATCAGTAAAGCAACCACCATTTTTATATGATACTTTATTGTCTGATTTCTCAGCTATGTTTTACACACACATAGACTTATGAAATCCATACAAAGACCTATCAATGTAACAATGTAAATCTAACATGACATAAAACACATCAATACATGTGGCGGTGCGGTGGCTCTGTGGCTAAGGATCTGCGCCTTTGGCTGGAAAATTGCCAGTTCACATCCTGCGGCCGGCAGAGGAATCCTACTCTGTTGGGCCCCTGAGCAAGGCCCTTAACCCCAACTGCTTCAGGGGTGCCATAGAAATGGCTGACCCTGCGTTCTGATCCCAAGCTTCTCTCCCTGTCTGTGTGTCTCATGTAGAGCAAGTTTGGGAACACGAAAAGACAAATTCCTAATACAAGAAATTGTATATGGCCAATAAAGTGATCTTATCTTATTTACATCAACCCATAAATAGTCATTACAAACCACTTATACAGAAATCCATACAGCCTACCAGAACCTGTAAGTTTATTTCTACCACAAACCTCCTATAATTGCCCCTATATTATGTAATTGTTGTTGGTTGCAATAAGTCCTTCAACATGTCTAAGGATATTCTGCATCATTACAAGCAAACCGGAACCAAAAAGATGTGAAGAAACAGCCCTTTAGTGTTGTAGTTTAGCTGCACACAGAATGCTAAACGTATCAAAAGAGGGGCCGGCGTCTGTGACTCAGCACAGAGCACAGTGATAAGAATCTTGTAAAAAAGAACCTAAAAAAGTCACACAAATGACCTTTAATATTTAAAACCTTTAATAAAAGCTGAAGACCGTTCCTTGTAGCTAAAAGACCTTATTGTTTACTCTGCTGGTTGCCACTCTAGTATTCACATCTGTCTTCAGTTTTCTTCATTCGCTACTGAGCATTCACTTTCTCAATACTAGTAATTCAATTTAATTTTAAGTTATTTAGAGCTGCTATAGACTTTTGCCTTCACAATCAAGAGGGCAGCACATTTTAACAGCTAAATGCCCCAAAGCGACTCCCTGATGTCCAATTCAAAGAAAAGAATAGATTTTTTCAAAGACTGTTGAGTCGTGATCCATCTGGGGGATTCCTTCTGAGAAGAGATTAAGACTGCCTTCATTGTTCAGAGAACATTTACAAACCTGGCACGAGCCAATGTTTTTATTGTATTCCTGTACACAATACTGATCTCCCATCTTCTTACAGATCGTGCTAATGTTGCAGCATCACTACAAAACTATGTGGGAAAAGTCACGCTGTGCTAGACTAGTACTTTCATTCCATATAAAAACAACTGTTTGTCATTATTCTATAACAATTGGTCTATAATTGTTTTAGAACCTTTGACTGTTATTTATACAAATATGCCTTTCCCTCACCTCATCAGGTTAGCAAATTTACTTCTCTAAAGCTTCTTTCAAGCTTAAAGGATGCCTATACCCTGAAGCCATCTTGAAGTGCTGAGTTCAGCACACTATAATTAGCTGATGCTAATAAATACTGTTGCCGTGATTACTAATAACTATGGTGACTACTATTTCCATCCTGGATTCCCTTTCATCTTGTTGACATGCATCCTCTGTTACTGATCCTTTCAGGTGCTGAACTAAATGCACATGCCTGAATTGGCAACCTGTCTGAGCCAGTCATCTGTTAACAGTCCGTGAATTCCACAGTACCTCACCACAGACTGGAGCAACGTTGCCTCTCTTATTGTTACCACTGCAAGCTTGACATGTCCCAGGAGGCTGTGTGGCAAGATGAAGAAACCTGGACCAACTAGAACCCACCGAGCCCTGGTGGAGTGGTGCTGTGAATGCCAGTCAGTCAATGAGGCTTGAACTAGTGATATCTGGGTTCCACCTGCACTCTAAGACAGTGAGTCAGAGACTTAGCTGAGTACTTGGGATGGACCAGTTAAGGTTTTGGACTCCCAATTAGGGCCCTGCTGTCATACACTTGACCCAGATCTCTTCAGAAAGAGACTCAGCAGTAGAAATGGCCACTTTGGATACAAGCATCAGCCTAATGAATTAATCAATGTTTTGCAAAAAAGTTAAGGAAATATAGGCAGAACTTTTTTCACTGATTTGCATTGAAGAAGTTTAGGCTTCAGTTCAAATCTGTGAAAAAATGCTGCAACCAAGAAAATGATTTTTTTGCCAACAACACAACTTATACATTTTCTCTTGATCTCCTCATCTTATATATTGTTGTTATGGATGCCAGTTACATGTAATTATTTCATACATTCACCATTCTATATCTTTTTTAAAAACAAAGGTATCTGTACTTAAAATGAGGCACCAACATTTTGATCCTATTATCTCTCTCACCATATCTGTCTTCGCAATTGCCTCACACAGATTTATACGGGCTCAATTAATTTATTCACCATGACTCCGATACCCTCTATGATAATACCAACTTCACACCTCCTCTCAGTAACTTGCTTTCTTATGAGTTCTACGGAGGTTCTGTTTTGAATGCAGTGTAGATTCTTCATTGTCAAACGTTTTCGGCTGTAAAGGCTTCTTCAGGCGTCACTGAGTCCTGTCCTCAAGAAGCCTTCACAGCCGAAACGTTTGGTCTCTTTTCTTTTCAGCGTGGAATAAACCTTTACCTTTGCTGCCTACGCATGCCGACGCAGCTACTTGAATCCCTAAAATTATACCACCACAGAAGTTATATCTATAAAGTTATATATATATAACGTAATAAAGACAGTAAACAGCTTTGCGCAGGGAATATTTTGTGATGCAGGTCACATTGACAAGACAAAACTTCAGTTATGCCACACTGTGACTGTGCTTGCAACTGTGTATGACAGATTTCATGTGTTGAGTGAGACGGATGGTATTTCTGCAAATTTAATTGCTCACCATTATGTAGGTCAATAACCAATAGACGCAGCTGGCATTAGCATGCGGTGATGCTAATGTATTTGCGAAAAGCCAGTGGACACAAAGACCCCCATTCAAGAATGCACAAGCAAACTCGGTTCCTGCAGGGCTGATCAGGTTTGAACTCCAAGTCACTTTCCTTCCATTCCTTTCCTAACCGCTTCTTCACAAGTCAGGGTCACAGTGGTCCGGAGCCTATCCCGGCAGGCAACAGGCGCATGGCAGGATACACCCCGGAAGGGACGTCAGTCCCAAAGTCACTTTTAATGGACTTAATTCAAATCTGTACTGGCCTGGACATACTGTTTATTAGATTATTTCAGCCTTTAAAATTGATGTTTTGAACTTCAGATTCCACTGATAAACAGTTCAATATTTATTTCAGGTCTGAAAACAGGTGTTAATATTTGGCCCTTAATCATATACTTCCTGCACATCATTTGGCTATGTTGAAATTGAAGCAGCAACACACCCTGCCTTGGTGGAAATAGCTGCCCACTCCCTTGAGCACATGGTTCCTGCATGATTATATATTTACTTCTTAATTAAGTAATGCATGATTGTGATTATTTCTTTCAAAGCTTTCTTAGTTAAAACTTTTTACAATTATACCTACATTACAGTAACAACACATTTAAAATGCAGTGATTGGTCAAAACACACTGTTGAATATGACGGAATCGTTTGCATTTTGGTCTTTTTAATTGGTTTAATGTTTATAGCTTCCCCAAACGTATCCTTGGTTTGTACTGGACAATTAGCAGTGGAGTGGAAAACAGGAATGCACAATGTTAATGTCTAGCAGGAGAGCTGCAGCTATTAAAATGAACAATTTCATCTAGTGTGAAAATCTCCATGGAGTATAAAGAGCAGGTGAACCGATCTTTTAAGCACACAGCACATACAAAGCTACATTAACATCGGGAAAAATGAATGCAAAAACTATTGTCCACCATAAAAATTTCAATGCCTCATATATACAGCTTGGAGTTGCAGTAAAAGTACTTAGATTAGGCTTAGCCACTGTAAATTGGAAAACCCGCATGCAATTTTAGAGGATTCCACAGTCAAAAAACACATTAGGCAATGTGACAGTGACAAGCTTTCCATAGCAAGTTTCCAGTGCAGCCCACATATTGAAGAAAGAATAGAAGGCTAGTCAAGTGATTAATTTTACTATACCCTGTAACCACTGTGGGCATAAAAAAGTATCAGTGCAATGTATAAATCTGAAACAGGTTTGTCTGCTAACAAAACCTGCAAAGTCTGAATTCAATAGGAGTCCCAGTTTTCAAGCCAGCGACTATATAAAGTTTCAGAAGGCAATGTCATATTGCAAAACATATTGCAATATTGTAATTATACTGTCACGAAAGTGATATCTATAAAGTTTGGAATAAAGACGCTAAACAGTTTTTGCACAGGGAGTATTTTGTGATGCAGGTCACATTGACAATAAAAATGTCATACTGTGACATTATGTATGACAGTAATTGCAATGTCAATCGAATAACTGCCTAGTTCACAGGCCAAGCAGTTGCTGAAAAAGAGAAGAAGGCATTATTAGGAGTTTGTGAATAAAAAAACAGAAGCAGATTTTGATGTTGATGAAACTGACTAATTTTCAATTCAGTCATGTCAGCAGTTCCCCAGACAGTGGGAGTTTCATTTCTTGATAAACGGTGGTCCTCTTAGTTTTGCACAGCCACAACAATACATTGTGTTACAATACATGAGATGGCTGAAGAGGTGAAAAGGTTGTAATAAAATGGAAAAGCATTTGCTCTGAAACCAAACTTCTTTATCAAAGGTAGCCCATGCCCTCAGCCAGATTGTACTCAGGCTGGCTTGTGGTAAATACTTATTGTACAAGCCCCCATCTGGAGTTTGTCAAATGGAATAGAGTGTTGCCTCAATGAGACCACATCTAAGGGAGCAATTCTGACTGCTGTTTATGGTGATGTACCTAACAACAGTTCTGAATATTTGGGAAACCTGGAGAAGGTGGGTTTGGTGCTTCAAGTCTGGTGGGTTCAACACTTTCAGGGAAACAATGGTAATTCCTGGAGGGGTATAAGTGGGAAAGACTTAATCTGAACCTGAGTGATAAGATGTTCTATTACTACTATACTACTCATAGATTGCCTATAGAACACACCATGTTCGAACCGGGATTCTCATAAGTATACTTCGTTCAAGAGCAACATAGGCCAAAGGTCAATGATCAACTCTATTGTTGTGTCAGCAGACCAGGGGCTCAAGTATAGAAAAGTGGTCGGGGAATCCTCATCTTGGTGAACATTGTAGTCCATTCCTCCGGTACAGTTATACCTATAATTGTAGTTAAAATTAATGAAAGGACTAGATCACAGGTACAAGTGGGTGAAATCTTTTTCCACAGGATTGATGTGACAGGGTGAGAGGTTCAGTGATCCAGTAAAGTCCTGGAGTTGAGCCACTGCTCTTTAGGAGCATGCTGGGGTATTATTGCCACCTTAACAAGATAGCCCTTAAGAGGCACACTTCAGATCTCTTCCAAGCACAATTCTCGTAAGGAGAGAATGAAAATGGATGGACAATTAGAAACATGAAAAACAGGTTCCAAATACGAGTGATTCTGTGTCTGCCTGAGAGCCCTTAACTTTAAAGCAGAAACTTTTGTCTTTCTACTAGTAATTAAACTGAAAGCAGACGAGTACGAAATTAGGACTGTCTGGCAGTAATGTTGCTCCTAGGTATTTATTGGCATCTACTATTTACCAAAGAAGTAGCCAAGCTTTCTGAAAAGGTAAGCTTAATAAGACCATTGACACTGCCAGAACAAAACTGCACACTTCTGTGCTCATGAACACAACTTTAATTTGGCAGCAATCAACACAACAAAAAATGTCCTGTTCTTTCTCATATCTTTTCTGAAAATATTTTCGATTTTTTAAAGGCACAGTGGTTTTCCAATGTGCATTTGCTGAACGCCAGACAATTCTAGCCAAATACATATTTTAGAATAGAAAAGGTTTCAATTATTGAAACAGAATCATACACAATTTATGGTGTGCTGCAAACAACAACTTAAAAATATAGGAGGGGTTAGATATAATAAATTGCTAGTTTAGAAATAGACAAAACTGATTCCACTACCTTTGTGAAGGTCAGTGTTTCAATTATGATGCCAGATTAAAGAAGAAAAGAAAAATAATCAATAACATGATTCATCTCCCCACAGTTGCTTTTAGCCCCTAAATAAAAGTCTTTGATTTCTAAAAAATATCCCTCTTATCTAAGGAATACATGAATGAAAATAACATTGAAAGTGTTTGATTAAAGGTATATTGGCAAACAACTTAAATATTTAATGAAGATGCTCCACTTTACAGTCAGTTGTTCACACAGGCTTTTTATGTGAGTGCTCTGAGGAACATTAAAGAAAAGATTGCCTCATGTCAAGTTACATAAGACTTACATTCTATGCTTTGAAAAAAAAAACTGTGCAGAGAAAAAAATCTTTAGGAAGTCCTAACCAAGCTACAATATACTGTATCTTACAACCGACACGCATTTCTTTGTATAAATGATTATAGACTTTTTATAAATAAATTGAAATAACTGATTAATTCTTGTAAAGTTTTTAATATCCTTCAGCAAACCAACCAAAGAATGACAGGATTTCTCCATACAATCTATATTCAAGAGCATTCCAACTATAATAAACCCCCCAAAATTAAAACACAATAGAAAGAAGCAAGGAAAACATCGTTATGATATTGTCAAATGCCTCAAAGGTAAGACAGAGCAAAGACCATGTGTGTTCCTACAAATTAACAGCATTAACACCTTGTAGCTTGATTTTCTTATTTCAAAAGAGAACGAAGGACAGAGCTTATCAGTACTGGGTGGGGAACCATCTTAGAAAGATGGTTGCTGTTGCAGGGGATGATCCCCGCTGCTCTACACTTTAAAAAAAACCAATGCCCCAGTGCTGAGTTGTAAGAAGTGCCAGACTTTTGGATAGGACATTAAACCAAAGTCATGGCTAAATGCTTATGAAAGACCCCATGGCTGTGTTCTTAAAATTAGGGATTACCACCCCCGTGAATTCAGAACCGAAATCAATTCACCCTACTTACAGTATACTTATGTCTCCCTTAATTCAACTGGTGAAGCAATTGCTCACTTTTTCACTTGATCTGCTGTGCAAAAGGACAGATAGTGCCAAATGGCTGCTGTGTGGTGGTGGCCATATACAATTGCTCCTACTCTGTCCTGTCTCTCATTTCCGGTTCTTTGCTGTCCTTCCGGTGTCTCTCTCTGTCTGGGGCTATATATTTACGGTTCACTCATTCACCTTCGCTCAGCACTGATGTTCGGATGTCCTGAGAACCGCCTAGCATTCAGGTTGCCCCACGTCCTCTGCCTGAGGGCATTGGTTTCTATACGACTCCTGAACTGCCAAGCCCGGGCTAATCCCCCATTCTGCCGCTACGCATATGGGTCTTTTTCCGCTCTCCTGCCTCTGCATAGTTCGTCCCTTCCAACATCCGTGACACTCTTGTACCAATAGTTCAGGACTCGTGAGTAAATTGTGCTGTTCCCCATTAAAGTCATAGTGACAACAGCAGGAAGTGTCTCTGCGTTGTGTAACAGAATTCAGCTTGGGAGGAAAAAATATAGACAATCTGAAGTATGATCTGTGTCTGTGACTAAGGATCTGTGCCTGTGGCTGGAAGGTTGCCGGTTCGAATCCCGCAGCCAGCAGGGGA
Organism: Lepisosteus platostomus; assembly: GCF_059453375.1. Lineage (NCBI taxonomy): Eukaryota > Metazoa > Chordata > Actinopteri > Semionotiformes > Lepisosteidae > Lepisosteus > Lepisosteus platostomus. The sequence continues at coordinate 44,621,875 of NC_142618.1, forward strand.
ATCCTACTCCGCTGGGCCCCTGAGCAAGGAAGGCCTTTAACCCCAGCTGCTCCATGAATGAATGGCTGACCCTGTGCTCTGACCCCAAGCTTCTCTCTCTGTCTGTGTGTCTCATTGATAGCAAGTTGAGGTATGTGAAAAGACAAATTCCTAATACAAGAAATTGTATATGGCCAATAAAGTGATCTTATCTTATATTAAACACACTATATACTGTAACTACCACGCCAAGATCAGATCAGTTTCTTGGTATTATCGATACTGGATTACATCTGGCACACTGCACACATATTGAATAAAATCATGATACAGTAACATCTGCACTGAAAATAATATCAAAGTTGACAAGTTCATACGTGTTATTTGACAGGTTTAAAGTGCCAAACGTCTGATTCTAACAGCATAAGACTGTAAACTGAAAAAAGCAATTTTTCTGCCTGAATTAAGTTTTTAACTATGTCAGTCTCCCAAGTTATCACCTCCTCGAACCAATATAGATGTGAGAACTTGTTTGAAATACATTCTAAGCCTCTTTTGTTTTATTCTCTGTAGAAGGGAAGGCTGCATAATGCTTACTAGCAAATCTACAACTAGCTTGTTGCCTCAAATTAGACTCCTGTGTCATGACATTGATATATATCCTTTATTTGGGAGAATTTATGCTGCAAATTGAAATATTACATGAGTATCGGAAACAAAATCCCATGTTAAGGATAAATTTAATTTAATTGATTGAACAGTACATAAAGTAGCTGCTACTGAATAAAAGTGGAGAGGAAGGTGAACCCATTAATCATGGTTCTAAGTTCCCCACAAAGCAAAGAGAACAAACCGAAAGACAAAAAAGGACCCCCAATAATGCAGTAATTAATAAAATACCTGAAAATGTAAATAAACCACACTGCATGCTTTACACGTGCCCGTTACTGTTGCTTCTTGTTTAATAAGTTGACTCTTACAAGTCAATAAAGCAAGACAAACTGTTTTTAAATCCTTGGTCACCATCTCCAACAATCCTAAATCCACGCAGCTAAACTACTGTAATTATAAGAGTAAAATGTATTAGTCTATAATTACTCATTTCAGTAATTTCAGTTTTAAGATGGACTAAGTGAGTACTTCTAAGGACTCCCTTACTTTACAATTTTCTTAAATGCAAGTGGTACGATACCATTAAGCCCTGGAAAAAACTTTGTCTCTCCTCAGTCTGGGGCAATTTGGCTGCTTATTCAACAGAAAGCAACTGAGTGAATAACATGTATTTAATATATTTGCCGCTTGCCTTTCATCATATAAAAGTTTCCCATTTGTAACTCTGCAACAATCATTAACTGTTATACTGATTTTTTTATTTATTTTAGCCTCCACTGTTCTCTCTCTTTGCCATCTAGGTCATTCTCGACTTTTCACTCGAATGATGGATATCCTTACCTGTCTCTGAAGTACAGCTAAGTTGTCTCTTGCCTTGTTTAATAGCACTTCAACTGTTTTGGAGTCCTCCACATGCTTGTTTTCTTTGAAGGCATCCCTGACCCTTCGGAGGGCATAAGTCCTGTAAAAACAGACATAGTTAAGTGCATCTTATTGTTGACGACTGGGGTAGAGTAATAAATCCCTGGCACCATGGAGTCCTCTCGAACACTAGCTGGAAAGGCAACCCTGACAAACATTTGCAGCTTCTCTAGAATGGAAAAAAAATAATTTAACTTGTCATCAAAAAATTTATTCAGAAGTGCGAAGTAATCGAGTCTAAGTTCCCCAAAAGAAATCAAGTGTACTGGATTTCATAGCTAGATGCAAAAATAACAATACACCTTCACTGTATTGGTGGTATCACATTGTACTACAGGAACAAACTAGAAATAATTTCAGCTAAGAGGAAGTATCATTTTTTCTGCTTAGAATACACTCTTGCACAGCACTGGAGAGTTATTCTATTCTGGGTAGGGAGTGTATACTCTTACATGACATTACTGATTAATCATTCCGCTCTTTGGAGTTTTTGGTTAGAATACCACAGAACACAACATTAGTAAATGTTTCAGTAGTCTCTCCAGCTTGTTGCAGTTCTGCAACCAGGGTTTCTATATGTCCTGAATACAGAAGAAAGATGGTTCTGAAAAAACATGAACAGAGGAAACATGAACACTGGAATCCTCCAGTGTGTGTGAAGCTCAGAACAGTAACCACATAAAACCGGTGTGGCTTCCAAGTGTGAGATCTCACTTTGTCACATACATGTATTTAATTTACATTTAACTGCATTGTACCAATGGCCATACTTGATGCCAATCCTCTAATTCACCTGATATGGGCACTGATGGGCCAAGATGCCAATGTGTGGACAAAGTCATCTGAGAAGGAAGCTTGTTTTCTGCATTTTTGTTAGGGCGTTTAGTCTCAAATGTAATGCCACGACAGCACCCTGAAAGCAGACTTTTTAACATCAGACTTGCATTATTCATATTTCTTAAACAAGTGCAATAAATAAAACTGAACTGCGTACATTGGTATTGCTACCATTACTCAATCTACAATGTCAGAACGACATCTGCGCTCATTATGACAACAATAATGAATCATTATTCTTACTTCTAAAAGGTAAATACAACAGAAAAAAGTTTGGAAGCACAGATCAAAGAAATATGTTTCCGTTTTTCAGAACGGTTTGCTTGCAGGCCTAATACTTTTAAGACTACTATATGGGGACATTTATACATTGAATATATCAGAGATAGAGAAACAACTATTTTCCTGCAAAAAGCAGAAATCCCATAAGGAAATTAAAGCCTTTGATGGTGTTCAATATGTTGTTATATGGCAGTTATAACACTCTTGAAGCCTATGGCTATGTTCATTTCCTTTATGGATTGTCCTACCATTTCTTAACAGTGTGTTTTTAATGCAATGTGATTTTGAAATAAAAATAGATATGAGAAACAGAACAACTACCAAATTAAGGTTTTCTGCAAAGCAGCTGTCAGTGACACACGGGGCTCTGAAGTCATGTCATTCTGTCAAATACAGATACTTTCTTGGGAGAATCTTGTTTCCAGGTTTCAAAAAAGCAAAAACCAAGGAAACAAACCACAAGAAAGGCACCCTGTACTGTACTGCCCCTGTGATGCTAATGCTAACTTCAAAACAAATTGAAAATACTTTTTCTATGATTTATCTAACATTCCTTTGGGTTTAAACTAAAATGATTCTATAATAAGTACTTTACTACATTAACATTACGTAGTGTGTTTTTTCCTCACATGATGAAAATGATTCAAAATCATCACCGTCTGACAGGAAGCACAGTACTAGCAGTTTATTAATGGCAAGCTGCAGGTCATACTGTACTTTTGTATGCTTGAATGCCTTTTCATTAATAACAGGTTATCCAACACAAATTGCCTAAACTAACTTAGATAAAATGCACTACAATAGTGAATACAACACAAATAGAATTCTTCACAGACTTCATAAAACAGAGTTGGTGGAGATAATCTCTGTAGTAGATTCCCTGGGGGAAGGAAGATACAGTAAATGTCTATCCATTCCCTCAGAGAATACTGTTACATGATTATATTCATTCCAGACTCCTAGAAACTGCACATCCCCTGCTTCCACTGGGAATATCCCATCAAACAGAGATTCCTCAAGTACAATCACATCCAAAGTTAAAATCACAGCTTACCATGTTACACTCATAGAAAGATGACAATGGGATTTTATTCAGTAAACAGCTGACAAAACGTTTTTTTTTTGCAGAAAGCAACAAAATGAGAAACAAATTGATAGTGATGCAATATGACGCAATGGAGCCCTAGGTTCAGTTCTTGAGGTGTTGTCTGTGTGGAGTTTGTATGTTACCCCCATGTTTGCATAGGTTTCTCCAGCTGGTGCAGTGTTCTCCCACAGTCCAAAGATATACTGGTAGGTTAATCTACTTTGGGAAAACTGGCCCTGGAGTGTGTGTGTGTTTGTATCTGTGTGTTTCCAGTACTTTTTATCTGCTGGGGTAGGTTCCCATCAACCTCAAGACCCTGTATTAGACAACGCAGTAAGAAAAGGAAGGATGCCCATGTATTCTGTGACTGATCCAGAATAACAGACAACGATCAGGATATAGTCCTTAAAACACTACCCTTAGGCTGTAAAGTCATAAATTCACAGTTTTAAAGGTGATCAATTTTCTCATTAACTTTTCACTTCTAATGATGATAAATCATTAGATTTAAAAGGGCATCTCTGTCAAGTTAGTTGCAAAAACATATTTTTACTCTCCAGAAAGCAAATTATCTTTGTGGCTTTGTTCTGGATGTCAGCTAGTAAACAAAGGTTAACTAAATGCTATGAGGACAAATTTCTCCAGGTTGTGGCATAAAGTCCACACTGCCAATAATGGTTTTTAATCTGGTAGGAAGGTACTGTACTGGTGCATTTTGTCCCGGTTTTAGGTCTGAAGAAGGTTTTCCTTTAAAAGCTGTCAATACTTTGCTCCATTAATGTTTCCAACAGTCTTAAGAAGCTTCCCAGTCCCTGCTGAGGAGGGTGAGTTGCCCCCATCATGTTTAATAGTAGGAGTGGTGTCGATGAAGTGATGTACTATGTTGCATTTGTGTCAGATGTATCGCTTGAAATATAGACCAGGAAGTTTCCATTTTCTCATCTGATTGCAAAACCTCAGACATTTACAGCACCACTTAGGTGTTTTATTGCAAATCCCTTTTGGGATTTGGGGATTTGAGACATTTTTATTTTCAGTTTCACACCTGCACTCTTGGTGGGATATTTTTGACATTTTTACCACAACTGAGCTCTGCCTAATAGTGACTAATAGTCTTACCAAGCTTATGTTGGCCTAATAGTGGCATCCCTTGTCAGTTTCCTCCTTGACAGGCTTCTCAGTATTGAGAGACCGCTATCATTGGCCACAGACAGAGGCCACTCAATAAGAGTGTGGCATGGTCAGCTAATTTATGTTTGCCACAGAAAAAGGTCTGAATTCTTATGCAATCATGACTTTTCTGTTTTCCTTTCATGTTATCTCCGTTCATTTTGTTTTTGCTTGTGGAGCAGGTTGCATATATAATGATAATGCAAAATGTCATGACTGCTAAGTTTAAAGCAACAAAACGTGAAAACCATGCAATGGTCTGAACATTTTTGCAAGGCACTGAATGTAGCCATAGGCTGGGAGGCATATTTAGAGCAAAGAGGCAAGCTGAGCAATGAAGCAATTTTTGTTTTAAAAAAATCTATAAGACGCATTTCCTTTTTATGATGTGCTAGCTAGCAATGGTTTTAAAAATGTGTCTGATAGGTAGACACAAGGAACATACATTTTCCTTCTAATTTCTACTGACTAGGTGTATATTTTTAGACATGCATTTTGTTTACCTTTTCAAATTGATTTTTCTCAGTGCATAGGGTGCCGATTTAGTGTTTGAATACTTGCGCAAGGCACTGATTTTATAGAGACAACCAAACAACATGTACTGTTTTAGGCCTATTGGCCTGGATTGTTAATGCGTAAGAAAGATTTGTTTGATGGATGAATATTAAGCTGATAGTTTCCCATCACAGAAAAGTAATCTTTCCCACAAGCCTCAGGTTAAGAGATGAAGCCCCACTTGTATGCATCACTGCAGCTATGCTGCCCTGTTTGTCATACAGATTACTGTCTATGATTATCACCTAAGAAAGAAAGCTCTCACTGATTTAGGAGGAAAATACATGTCATGAGTCACCACTTGTCCATTTAAATCCTATAAAGCCAGGAAGCTGAAAAGTGGGATTCTTGTGATTGAATGTTTAGAAATGTCATTGATAATTTCTTTCATTATCTGTAGTTCCAAGAATACATTAAGCTATTTTAAAAAGAGATCTTAAGCTGCGCTGCAGTTCAGTTTTTTTCAGAATATAGGTTATAAATGGCATCAATATCTTATGTCACCCTGCAAATGCTCATACTTTCTGTGTGTCCAAAAATCAATGATTTGAAATCTTTAGACAACTGCACTCTCTAGCTGGAGCTATAAGAATTCATCACTTACAGCAAATGACTGGTCTCTCTGGGCCAAAGTGACAACTCAATTTACACTGATTTAACAAGGCTTTGGGCTTTTTATTACATGTAATGTGCTGAATGACTAACATCTGCCTTGTTGTGTATCTTCCTGTAGCACAGTACCTCAGCACAAAGCTCCAGCTATGTCTTGAGTATTTAACATAAGAACATAAGAAACCCTTTTTCATAACAAGCTACTGTAAACAATAGGCTGGAAGCAGAACTGGATCTTCCTAATTCATGAAAGATTGGCTTTCCTTTATGACACAAAATTTCACTAGTTCTCAAAAGGACTAGTTTCAGTACTAGGAATACATTTTCAATATTATACAACTAAGAAAACAATTAAAAGGGGTTTCCAGGTATCAGTTACATAAAGCTTGTAAAAACATTTTATAGGTCAGTAATTATGTTTTTAAAAAGCTTCAAAGTCTGGAATTGATTTGTGACAGTGAATAAGCTAATCATA